>NW_027069681.1:900563-958063 GCF_002906115.3 Quercus suber | reverse complement strand
GAGGGAGAAAGGCAGAGACGAGAGAGTGATTGAGAGAGTGAGGAAAAGATTTAGGCTGAGCTGCGATCTGGGCTGAGCTGTGACGGCGATGAGGGAGAGAGGCAGAGACGAGAGAGTGAGGAAGAGATGGGTTGAGCTGCAACGACGAAGAGACGAGAGAGTGATTGAGAGTGTGAGGCAGAGACAAGAGAGTGAGGCGAGGGTTTCAGTGTGATTGAGAATTTGAGATTTGAGAGTGATTTTTGTTTTCAGGGTAGCTCCAAACGACGCTGTATAGGGGGAAAAAAAAAAGAAAAAAGAAAAAAAATAAACGACGCCGTTTTAAGGCTTGAAACAAGCCAACCCTTTGAACCGTGTGAACTGGTCACAGTTCACAGAACCGGACGGTCGGACCGTGGTCCGGACGGGTCCATACTTTTTTCGCATGGAACGGCTCACCTTAAACGGACCGTGATAGTGAACAGTTCAAGAATTTTCCAGTCGGACCGAACGGTCCGATCCGGGTTTAACAACTTGTTTATAATGCGGCCTAACAAAAATATGACACAAAATAGTGTCGTCCAAGAATTTTTATATCTAAAAACATCCTCTAAGGTCAGAATTTGAGTTGTCTCCACGTAATTCACACACCAATTTGAGTATATTTATGGTATGTCAGAGAGAGACAACGGTTGGCTTAACAAACATCCAAGAGGAGCCAAATGGAAACTTGCCATTTGGCAAAGAGTTGAAGGTAAATTGAAGATTTTGTCATAAATTGTGTTCTAGATCCTATGATATGGAAACGTGACGAGAGTCTATTGGTTTGTTCCCAGATCTTTAGTTCTTTACATTTTTTCTTCTTCCACCTCCCAATTTTGATAAAGTCTGACGAATGCTTTATTAAAGTCTCATCATTCTTGCCAAGAGCCTCGCGACTTATCCAATACTTGTATTTCAAAATACACCCTTTATCACCAAAAAAATAAAAAATAAAAAATAATAATAATAAAATATATACTCTACATAATTGTTAGGGTTCATTTTTCTAACAAGCCCGACACAAAACAGTCCAAACAAAAATAAGAGGTCTAATACTACAAAATTACAATCTAAATCATCCTAAACCTACTATTCTTACATCTCTTTCATAAGATCTAAGCCTACATAGAAAGCCTATTGGAGAACTAGGAGATGTAATTTGGAGAGCAAGTTCTCAAATTATCCATCACTGATTTTGAAAAGTTTTTGACTAATTTTTGTGTACGCTGGTTTTTAGCTTGGACCATATCTCTTTATGCATTGAATCATAGTTAACCTAATCCACCGGCCAATCTAATTTAAGTTTTATAACAATGAAATTGATATAACTCATATTCAAGGAAAAAAATAGAACTTTAACATATACTTTTAGGAACAAAGTCATAGTTTTTCATAATAATAATGCTTCTTCCATAGTTTTACATTCAATCACCACTTATTTTAATTTAATGAAAAAATTACAAAATCACAATGATAAATGAATATTTTATTTCATTGATAGAATTGAGAATTTATATTTGATAGAAAATAAGTTTACGAAGCCTTAGTCCTAGATATAGTCTAAAAATTATATGGCTTTGCTCCTAGTTATATTCTAAAAAATGAAAATTACATAAAAAAAATTTAATCCATGAATTATTGAGTGGAAATATATTAGGCACCCACCCTGCCTGGGTGACCAATCTTCTAAGATATGGTGGTCATGGTCTTCTAGAGAGAGAGAGAGAGAGAGAGAGGTCATAAAGGGGGTCAGATTATGAATGAATCAACCAACCCATGTTTAACCCATCTCTTCTTTTATTTTTAATACAAATCTAAGTTGACCAGATTTCTTTGAGCCAAACTTAAGCAAAATCAGATTCCCCCCCCCCATCCCCCCCCCCCCCCCCCCCCCTTTCATTAGACTTATTATTTGCAAAATAATAAATTTGTTAATATTCTCTCTTCAAAAAAAAAATTTGTTAATATTCTATTTGTTGGGAAAAAATAAATAGAATAATAATGTAATTGTAGTTGTTCCTATTATGATTCTTTTAGAGTTCTTAAGATAACTTTACCTCTGAGTCGCTAAAATCTTGTTCGTTGATTTCAAAATGAGTAAGTTATATTTTGTCTCATTATCAGTTTTTAAACTAACTCTAACTATCATCATTTTTGTATTTATTTAAATTATTGAAATAACAAATTTCAATCCACTATCATTTCAAGCTTAGGGTTAGGTGTGTTTGGATAGGAAAACTCCATGCTAGAGTAGATATACTAAGAACTTCTAAGAATTTTAACATAATCGTCGACACTAATAAACTTTCGTGCACAATACTGATCAACTAATTATGCAAACCTGCCAGCATATTTAATTGGGTTCATGCCAACCTTTGTGCACCATAAAGTCTGACCAAACTCATGTTGTTTCTGACATAAGAAAATGTCCGTGCACATCTGAATGGTTTCAACCAAGCATTAAACAAAATGAAGAACAATATTGCATAAAATGGAGAATAAAAAAAAATGTAGGAAGAAGAAAGGAGAGGGCTACAATAACTGAATTGGGAAAATAATCATTAAGACAAGGCAACAATAGCTAGGGATTTTAAAAAGAATTACACTAATCCCACATCAAAGATTCTGACATCAAATTCTTGATAACCCACCACCCCATCCTATACAAACCTTATCCTAGTCTTTCTAGTTTTTCTACATCTCAGCCTCTATGCCTCCCTCCACTGCCACTGGTTTGGCATTACCCATCTCAAAAGTTTGCTTTTCAGTCTCATTCGGCTTCTTCATTGAATTCTTGTTATTGTGCATCCAAACCTTAAGAACCTGTCTCTTCACTCCAATCTCAGCACAAAGCTTCACCACTTCCTCTTCATCTTGTTTCTGAATCCTCCACCCAACCTTCTCAGCAAACTCTAACATCTTGTCCTTCTGTTCCGGTGTGAACTTAGTTCTGAACCTCTTCTTTGACACAGTAAATGGTGGCTGTGGCATTGCCTCTGCATTTGAATGGAACACATTGAGGTCTTCACTTGAAGACTCAGTCCCTCCCCCACCACCACCATAAGCTACGTTCATTGGTTGAACAATGGGAGCAGTAGGGTTTGTATGAAACCCCATTGAGAATTTTTGATGGTGTAGCACTCCAGCTGGAGATGAAAGTGGGGGGATTTGAAGAGGGCTTAGCACTATACTTCTTCTTGAACCAGGACTGAATTGAGTCTCACCATTAACCTCTTTTCTGTGAAAGTTCCTGTGGCAATCACAAGCAGCACACTTCAAAGCTTCTAGGGATCCTTCTTCACCGCTTGGCATGAACTCTCCACAGCCATCAAAAACATTGCCTCCAGTGCTCGCTGCGTGATTCCTTAAGCATTCTCGGTATCTAACTGTTGCTGCTGAATGTGGGTTTGAGTTGGATCTGCCTAACATGGGTGCAATTGTTGCACTAGTAACTGGATCTGGGACTGTGACTGTAACTCTTGCTTGACTAGGGTGGTGTTGTTGAGGAGCTAGGGACTGTGTACGACTGCGGCTTGTAGTTCCACTTCCACCATGAAATCCATCTCTTCTTCTCTCAACTTCTAGTGATCCTCCAATGAGATGACCACCATAGCTTAAAGATCCCGGGGTTCCTAGTTCTTTTTCTTGCGCTTTCATTTCCATTATTTATGCACTGATGGAACCTCTCAATCTTCTATTCTAGCTTAGATCTTCGACCGCTACCAAGATTTTGTACCTCGTGACTTCTCTTCCAATCAAAAAGGCCGACAATTTTTCAAAGAGATAATTAGAGGTAGCTTAACTAATTATCGTGTTTTTTTTTTTTCTCCCACTTCCACCTGATTTAGAATTAGGGTACTGCTAAACCCACCAACCTACGCTGCTAATTTCAACAGTTCTCACTTACAAGACGCGTGCTTTCAAAAGAGAAAGAGAGCATATGATATAAAATAATTGGAAACAATAACTCAAAATAAATACAAGAAATCAACACTTGGACCAAACTCACAGTTATGCTACGGAGAAAAGCAGCAGGAGCAGCAGCAGCTTTACCATCTATCTGGCTTGCACTTGCGCACAACCACAGAATTAGAGCTAGAAGAGAGAGAGAGAGAGAGATGGGGTTTTGGTTTTGGTTTTGGGTTTGTGTTTCAGTGCTTCCAACAAGCCAGCTACACATCCAACAAGAGACAGCTTGGTTGCTTGTGGTGAAGCCAGGGAGAGATAATAAGGAGTCAGGTGCAAAGAGAGATACTGATGAGAGCAAAGGGCTCACCCCCTCTGAATAAAACAACCGACAACGTCACGTTCATCCTTCTCCCACGCCCTGCCATTTGGGTCCCACCAGGTCCCACACCCCACCCTTCATTATTGCTCCTTTTCTCTTCCTAATCCTAAGTCCTAACACAATTGACTCTCCAAATTACAAAAAGACACATCATGTACTGCAGTAACATACCCCTAATAACTACCATAGTGCGACGTAGCCTTTGCTAGCTTTATCATCCTCTTAAAAAATCCATAATTTCCTTAATAAAACACTTAAGTAAGAGAGTAGAGCTTATTCTCAACAAAAAAAAAAAAAAAAAGTAAGAGAGTAGAGTGTGTCTTTAAAGTTCTCGTATAACTTTATATTATGTTTGGTAGAAGTTGATCGAGCAATTTGAATTGTGGCATTTTAACAAATGAGTTGTACTTATGATAATAGCTTTATTATGAATCTAGTAATAAATATGGTATTACTCATAATCGTTATATGACATGAAATCTATGAATTTATAACAGAAACTTTTTTAATTTAGAAATATAAAAAAAAAAAAGAATTTAAAACACGTACATATTTAGTAGAAACTAAGTAAGAATCAGAAATACAGTACATAGTAGTGGGATCATATTGACATGGGTAAAAACTTGGAAAGTGAAAAGTGGGAATGGTCCACAGTGATGGAGTTGTCGTGTTGTGCTTCTGTCTCAACTCACAAGCATCAAATGCTAATATGCGACCCTCTGCACCCTCTGCAACACCACGCTTGCCCCCAAGCAATGTCTTTACTTTTCTGTGATGCTATCGATTGCTTTATTTGTCTCTCTTTCCACGTCTTTGCTTTGGTACTTGGTTGCTAAATATTTGCCAAGTGACGAAAGGAGGAGCGTAAGCCTAGTTTTATAGGGTAGTTAGCCATATACACCAGAGTTTTGTATTTGAAAATTACTCTTTTAGTCATACTCTAGTCATGTGAAATCATCTGTTACATTTATTTAAAATCTCACCCCAAATTTTAGTCAAAAGTCATTTCTTTATTTTAACTAGGCAAAAATTTACTTTTGGTTCCAATAATTTAGGGTATGTTTTTTTTTTTTTTGATCCTTGTGCTTTTTAAATTTTTAGTTTTGGTTCTTCGAGTTTCTCAATAATATTTCATTTTGATCCTCACCATAATTTTAATAATGAAACTTACTTATTACATGGCTGACAAAATACTCACCTGACACACACTCACAAAAAGAACAGAAAAGCAGTGAGTGTGTTTGTGTGTGTACTATGCATGTAGGTGAGTGAGTGAAATATGTATTGCTCTAAAAAAATAGAGTTTGGACTTAATGTGGTTACAAACCAGACTTCAGCGAAAGTTTTGCCAGAGCTCGCACAACAAAGTTTTGATCTCACTCAATCGAGTTCTACAATCTTACACAATGAACAAAGTTTCAACTTTTAGCCCTCATTCATTAGTAGGAATGAATCTCAACTTGTACATATGACAATGAATGTCTTTCATAAATATTATTAAAAAAAAAAAAAAAACAATGAATGTCTAGTCCAGGACAAAAATAAGCTAATAATTAACCAATTAAAAAGCTATTAGAGCATTCTTATCAATGATGTCAAATGCCAAATATTTGGCATTTGACACCCTAACCTCTAAAAAATCACTTCCATCAAGAATGGTAAATGCCATAATTTTTGGCATTCATGAACAGTGCGGTTTCAAATTATATTATTTGTTTATTCAAGTGGGACCCGCTCTCTTTTCTTCTCACCTTCTTTTTCATTTCTTCCCTTTCACCGATCTCCCTCTTGTCTCTCTTTTTTTTTTTCTTTCTTTCTCACTGGTTCTCTCTCTTTCTTCCTCTCCCTAGCCCTCTCGCCCTTGCCGTCTCTTGCTCATCCCTCTCTCTCACTGATTTCCTGTGGGTGAGTCACCGTGCGTTGGCAGCATTGTGGGTTGCCGGTCACGATGAGTCATGGTTCGCAGTTTGGCAGTGGATTGGATTTAGTGGTGGCTGAAATTTTGTGATGGCTGGCTTTTGTGTTTGTGATGGTAGTTGTTTTGTGATTTGGAGGAGAAAGGTTGAAGGTGGTGGCTAGGTTGTGGTTTTGTTTTGTTTATTTGTGGGTGGGTATGGTTTGTGGTGATGGTGGCTAGTGGTGGGTTGATTTTGGGTAGAGGTTTACGGTGGTGGTAGGTGGATGGGTGAGTGGGTTTTGGTTTTTTGTGGTTAATGGTGGGTGGGTGCAGTTTGTAGTGGTGGTGACTAATGGTGGGTTGATTTTGGGTTGGGGTTTATGGTGGTGGTAGGTGGGTGGGGGGTGGTGGCTAGTGGTGCTAGGGGTTTTCTGGGTTGGGTTGGCTGGTGGTGACTGTGGGTTTGTTGTGGGTTTATTTTTGTTTGTAATTTTGGTGGTTGGAGGTTGGGTGGTGGTGACGGTGGGTGTGATTGTGGGCAGTGGTGGCCGATAGCAATGGGTGTGGGCAGTGGCTATGGATTTGGTTCGGCGTGATAGGTCTGCTAGTGGGTTTGCTGGTGGCGGCGATGGTGGAGGTTTCTTTCTTCTTCTTCTTCTTTTTTTTTTTTTTTTTTTTTTTTTTTTTTTTTTTTTTTTTTTATTTTTTTTGTGTGGTTGCGGCGATGGTGGGTAGATATGGTGGTTGTGAAATGGGTGGGTGGATATGGTGGCCGGTGGCACTGGGTGTGAAAGAGAGACAGAGGAGAGAGTCTCAAAAAAAGAGACTGGAAAAATAAATAAAAAAATAAAAAATTGATAAAGAAAGAATATTTAAATGAAGTGTTAAAAAAATAGAAGTTTTGATGGAAAGGATGTTGTAAAGTGGAGTGTTATATGTTATAAAATTGGGATTTGAGAGGGTAAATGTTAAATTTTTTGCAATCCTTGATGAGGATGCTCTTAGGACTATCTTAATTTTTTTGGTTCAAGTCACAGGTAATGCCCACTCATATATGTTTCTTTTGGTTAGTGTTAAATTCTTCAGAACCCTATTAGTATTAGTAACCTTCTGGCTTTGGCGGCACACCACCTCACCAAGACTCCTGTTAATATCCAACTAGTTTAGTTGCACAGGTTTGGTTTATCTTCAGTATTTTTTTAACTGGATATCTCCTTTTGTTTTAAATACACAATAGCAAGTGGTAGTGGGTTTTAATCTCTACATTTTATTTAGTTAGTAGGTGATGTGACAATTTCTCATTTAAACAAAAAGATATTCCAGTTAAAAAATTACTGGAGGTAAGCCAAACCTAGTCGCACTAATATGAGGTTAGCAATTCAATTCCAAGTCTCTTAAATTAAAAAGGATAAATTGTAAATTACACCCTTAAAGTTTGAAAGTGTTTGGATTTTATACTTTGAAGTTTTAGAATTTAGATTTTAGCCTCTAACGTTTTGGGGTTTTTAAATTTTACACCCTAACATTTCAAAATTTGAATTTTACCACCTGAATTTTAGGAGCATTTGGATTTTACTCCCTAAAGTTTAGAAGTGTTTGGATTTTATACCATAAAGTTTTAGAATTTGGGATATAAAATCCAAACATCCCCAAACTTTAAGGAGTAAAATCCAAATTTTGAAAATTTAGAGTATAAAATTCAAACACTCCAAATATTAAGGGTAAAAATCAAATTTTAAAAAAAATTTAAAATATAATTTATAATTTACCCTATATAAAATTGAATTAGGGTTCACAAATAGCGAGTGATATTTTTACTTCCATGCCGCACGGCATTCTTTTCTACTATTCTTCTACCAGGTTCAATGCTTTTGCTTGTGTCCTTCACAATTGACAATTCACAAACGACAGAACGGTGATTATCAAGGTACCTATCGCACTAAGTTTGATATCCACAGTACATTTTTTCAACGTGTCTTTCGGCTCAAGTACTTTACAGTTTCATCGTCCACATCCCCAACCCCAAACAGTTTTTTTTTTTTTAAATAATAATATTATTATTTATTTTATGTAATTGTGTTGTAAAAACTTTAAGCATAGTTAAAGAAACCTAACCTATAAGCCAGAAAATCCACACACAATTCTCCCAAACTCTTAAATGTGCTATAATCTAGATCCTATGGGTGGGATACTTCTCAAACACTGAAAAATGGCTAATTTTTTTTTTTTGAATATTTAATGATTTTCAATTGACATTTCTTGATATTTTTAATATTGTTCAAATCTCCCGACTCTAATTATTGAATTATAAAAAATTAAAAAAAAAATATTTGTCAATTAGTTTGGTTTATAGATCGGCATATGGTAATTTGTCGGGACTTATATCGTATATAATCAGTTTTCAAGTCAGTCTTCATTGTGAATTTTATGATTTTACGGGGCTGCAATGTTTCAGAATTAATCCAAATTCTCTTACATTATTTATATTTTGTCCTTAGAAGAATTTCTTCTTCATTTTTCTTTTCTTTTTTTGTATATTTTGATTATTTAGTTATAGATCTAATCTACCCCTTGTGTTTGTAACTTTGTATCATGTATGGCTTTGGTTCTAACTTGGTCTTTGTTTTTTGAAATTCTTACTATAATATAAGAAATTAATGGTTTAATAGAGGTATTACTTGTTGATAAGGCTATGATTTGTATAGGTGCACAATGTAGTATTGTACCATACATCTAGCCACGCTTCATCATAGCTTATTGATTGAGCTTTACTAGTGGTGAAGCCGTATCAAGTCACCTATTTCTATTTACTACTAGAAATAGGGTCCGTGTACGGTTGCTGTTTGATTTGTACATAAATAACACCTATGTATGGGTAGGTGTGTGTGGGGTGAGATTGAGACAACCAGGACCAAAAAATAAATAAAAATAAAGAGCTTTTTCAATTTTCATTGAGTATAATTCTTTTTGGTGAGATTTTTGTTTTTGCTATTAATTCACTGTGAACTAAAATGGCATATACGCAATTTTTTTCTTTTATAATTTGATGTTTGCAATGGGATAGAGTATTAAAACTCTGCATCTCTTGAAAAGATCATAATCTACCAATTAATTAAGTTACAAGACTCTTTGAGTCTGTTTAAGATCCGCTTATTTTGTTGAAATTAAAATTTTTTGCTAAAAGTATGGTAGATAAAGGTAAAAATTAGATGAAATAATACTGTGAGACTTATAAATAGTACCAAAAAATACAGTAAGGTTCATGAATAGTAGTAAAAATAAGCTGGCAATTTTCATCAATGCCAAATGGATACATAATCTATACATGAATATTATAATCATTCATATTCGCAATTCTTTTCTTTGTATCAGAGTTTTCTACATGAAATACTTGACTACTTAATTTAAGTGGTACTTTTTTTTTTTTACGGAAGAAGATAGAACTTATTTAAGTGATTTTTATTTTCACCATTCATTGTATTTATTTCATTTCATTTTGGTAGTTTTGCCAAATTGGGTTTAAGTTTGTATAAGTAAATAGCCGAAATTCAACAAGTCTCCTTGTCTTTGACAGGGATATAGTCCAATTGATGGCGATGGATTCAAATTACCATGGAAAGAGGAAACAAAAGTTGGACACACATATTGGATTTGAAGATCCATGTCGGGAACTTGTAGAAAAAATCGTCTCTTATATCCCCTTAAAACCTTGTACCAGAATGAAGTGTGTATCAAAGACTTGGTGTGGTGTAATAAACAATCTTCGTCACTCATTGTTCTTTAAGATCTCCCTCAGCCTTAGTGTACATGTGCCATAATTTGAAGCACGAAAGCTGAAATTTCATAACATTTGAAGATCAGAGAGGAGCCATCTATGCACAAAGCTCACTCTCACTCAGTCACTCATTCCATGAAGCCAGGTTGGTCGACTCCTGCGACGGCTTGCTTCTTTATGCTATGAAAGACGAAGAACATTTTACAGAGGATGAAGAGCTTTTGAGAAAGTATGTTGTTTCAAATCCAGCTCTTAACCAGAATCTAGAAATTCCTACCGGAAGGAGCTTTTTCTCTTATGGAACTTATGTGTTTGCAGCAATTGCCTATGAAATTTCTCAAAAGCACTTCAAGGTGATATGCTATTCCCTGAACAAATTCACCGTTCATTCTAAAGTAATCGAATGCCGCATATTCTCATCTGAAACCAGGGAATGGACAACACGTGAAGCTAGAATTTTCAACTCCACACGTACAAATATTATTGACAAATGTTGTCATACCTCACTCTATTGGAAGGGAAAACTATACAGCATATGGGGAAAAAACAAGAGTGAAGTCATGCTGGTTTATAATGTTGAAAAGGGGTTCTTTAATCTCGTTCCATTACCAAAGATGAGTTCTAAGCTGCGAAGTGATTTGGACGAAAATTGTTTGTGGGAGTCCGATGGACAACTACAATTTTGTCGATCAGGATTTTATGGATTTCTTATATGGACCTATGAAGACCTAAACAATGATGATGTTGATGATGTTTTTCATGGAGATAGAATTGCGAACAAGTGGTTGCTTAAGCTGAGAGTGGAAGAAGATGAATTGAACTTCGTGAGTTATTATTTCCTTCTTGTGAGTCTTGTGAGCGCAAGAAGCGGAGTGTATCCGTCCACATCTAAAGGTTATTGCCTTTGACGACGACCTGCAGATACTTTATGTTAAAACTACAGGATTCATCCTCTCTTATAGCCTAGAGACTCGAAGATTAGAAAAGTTAATGTGGTCAGATCTTTCTTCAATGAAAACATGCACTTCTACTATATATGCACCCAAGGCTCTTCAAGTGCACCGGTTTGTACAATGGTCTTCTTACATGTACAGGCCAAGAGTAAAAGATGCTTTGCGTTTTTATTTGATTCAAATGTATTTGTCAATCTATTCTAACTTACTCTTGTTTTGACGTACTGCGGATTTTAAACTCAATTTCGGAAATTCAAGAACTTAACTATGGTGGGAGGCGGCGGTGGGAAATTAAGAGTGGAAAAGCAATGCATTGTTTTTTATTTTTTGGAAGTAAAGTAAGTACATGGGGGTTTGGGGTTGGGGTTGTTTATAGCGGAACTTTTGAAATTGTGTTTGTTAGGATTTTGTTTTTGGGTGGTTGGGAAACGGGGAATTTGAATTTTAAATATTTTTATAAAGTATAAATTGAGTTACAAAATTTTTAATAATTTTTTTTATAATAAAGTGAAATATGTTTTTTGCTTTTTGAGAGTGAGGAACGTTTCTTAAAATGTTACATATTCGGTAAATCACTATAAATCATCCTCCTAATTGTAATTTCTCTTGCTTTGTCCCCTTTTCTCTATGCAAATTGACCATTGCTAGTCATTGACTAAATGTTGATTAATGACTAGCATTGATTCAATCTGTTAAACTTTTTTTCACTCAAAATTATGGCTATACTAATTGTTAGAGTAGATTATGAATTTGGAAATCAATTTTCTATTTGAGGCTCCCAAATGGCCTTAAAAATTTTAAATATATACCAATTTGGGTGATGTTTAGTGAATGAAAATTTTTGTATATAAAAAATATTTGGAATCATAAGAATCATTAATGATTTTCCATGCAAGCCAAATAACAGAATGATTTGTTGTTCTTTTTTATTGTCGCAACAAAAACTGAACAGTTTCATTGCAACAAATTTAGTAAGACTTGTAGGCAGCAACCTTTGTATAAGTGAGAATTTTATGTCAACATGAACGTTTGATTATTATAATAGTTAAGAAATGTTTATTTGATCAAGCTCCAAAGGTATATAATAGAGCTTCTAAGTGTAATAACATGATGTGCAAGTCATTCTCCAAAATATGTCTGAACCTCTCTTTCAAGCTTGTGCTTGTACACAACACTTGCAAATGAGCTGTATAAAAAGTCTCGACAACTGATGTAGAAAACAAAGGTCTGATAGAGTAAAGATTCAATTAAAATATAGGATAGTCTATTAGGAAAATGAGCAGAGCAAACTTGGATTTCTTAGTGTCCACCCTAACTCTACATACAAGGTATGGTTCATAGGAAAATTAAGTTGCAATTGAAGGATTGAATTCATGAATGATTTACCATGATGCAGCAAGACAAGTGGAGCTATAGCATTTAGAGAAGATCTCGTTTACTCTGCATCATCCCTGCCTAGTACAGATTTCAAACTTAAGTTACATATAAAATATTTCTAAGAGACAAAGAATATCAACTTTATTTGCAAAATTATATGCTATTTTTGTTTCATGAAATGGGTTAAGTATCAAAATGAATCTCACTTGGGGCTTAAAAGGACAGAATAAACCACGATAAACTAAAAACAAAGAAGTCACAAGGCATAAACAACAATTTTGAAAATTCATACACTACAATAACATCTCTGTTCAGTATATGAGATCAAATACATTCCATGGCTCTTTCCCTTTAAAAGAAAAAGAAACAAAGAAAAGGTACAAAGAAAACAACAATCTTGAAAATTCGTACACTACAGGAATCATATTCGTCTAACATGCACAAGTGGGCGCGCTCATTTATCTAATCTATCCAACAGAGCATCAATTTCATTCACTAAGTGAGCAACTCTAGAATATGTAAGCCACCTTAGGTTCTTGCCACAAGTGGGCGCGCTCATTCATCTAATCTATCCAACAGAGCATCGATTTCATTCACTAGGTGAGCTACTCTAGAATCTGTTAAGCCACCTTAGGTTCTTGCCATTTATGTAAAAGCAACCATATTCAGAAAAAGGAAAAGGGAGGGAAAAAAAGTAGAAAGAAAACAAAAATCTTGAAAATTTATAGTATGAAATGAAGCCAAGAGTAGTCAAAACCTTTACAATATTACCGATCTACTCTGGTCCTCTTCTCTTTTTTGGAGGAAGAGGAGAAGATTCATGGACAGATTTTTCTTCATTAGGAGCCACGTTTCTTTCTCCATTTTGAGGAGCAGCTCCTTCAGCTTCGTTTTTTTTGGGCCTCAACTTCAACTTCAACTTCTGCTTCGGTTGTGGTTGTTGTTGTTGTTGTTGTTGTTGTTCGGAACTACTCTCATTCAGAACATGGTGATCAGCCACATTAACCTGATTTCTAGTCTCATCCAACTTTAACCATTCATCTACAATACCAACCCACCTGCCCACAAGTACGCGAGTTGCCAATAACCTTTCGTTTTCAGGCTTCTTTAATCGTCTCACTTGCTCTCCAATCATGTCTACTATACTCTCGAGCAACTCAACCAAAGAAGCTTTGGACTCCTGATGATCAAGACTACCAAGACGCTCCTTTATGTCAAGAATCTTGTTCTTGTGCTCATCCAATTTTACCAACACATCGTGGTACTCGTGATCATCACCATCGTCGTCGTTGTAGAGCTCAACCAACTCAACCATAGCAGCGTGGCACTTTGTTGGGGACAAAAGAGGACCCATTGTTGCCTTGTTGATCAGCTCCACGATACTTTCCTTTCGATGCTTTAATTCACTACGGTACTCATCCCAAGAAGCCACGGTGATTGTTGCTTCCATGAGCATCCACAAATCTACGCTTGACCTTTTCAGGAAATCACCCAAATCCATCCTCTAAAATCTGTTCACATGCTACCAATCTCTTAGTAGTAGAGATATTAAGCCTGACCTTATGGTTTCTCAATTCTCAGCCCTTATATATCCTCTACAGTACTCTCTCTCTCTCTCTCTCTCTCTCTCTCTATATATATATATATATATTGGAATGGGAGGGCTTTGGCGCGCGGTTTATAACTGTTTCTTTTTATTTTTTAAGGATTTTATTATTATTATTATTATTATTATTATTATTATTATCTATTGTGAAGTTTAATCTACTCTATGTATAACTAGTGAAAAATGCTAAACTTCAAATTTTTTTTTACATAAAGTGAATATAGTGAATAGTTATTGATAAGTTAGGAAGCACAAACCTTGTAGCTGAATTGGCATATCCACATATACAAAGTGTTTGAGGATCTAAGGGGGAAAGGGTCCAAGTGTGATTTGTAGCATGTAAGTTCTTAATGGGTATTTTTTTTTCTCTATTTCACTTTTTTTTTTTTGGGATTAGCGGCCTATAAAATGTCTTGTCTATCTATATTACAATGTAAACATTTTAATTAAGGCCCTAATAAAAATTATTTTTAAATATTATACTCTTGTCAAATGTTCAACATTTTACTATATGTTTTACTATATTTACGGTAGTTTAAGTATGTTAAAAACTTGAATCTTCCAAAAAATTTACTCTGTTTTTCTCTCTTTATCAAAATTAAAATTAAAATTAAAACTAATAATTCATTGTTCAATAACTAAAGTCCAACATTGCCAAGAAAGAGAATAACCATTTAAAATATGATATTTATTCTGATACCGATTATTTCAATATTTTTAGAATTAAAAGTTTTAAAATACATTTTATGAATATATGAAAATAATCCAATTAATGTATTAAATTACATATAAAAAAATTTTGGATTCTTTTTTCTAATTCATATATCACTTATAAAATATTAAGTAACAATACATTTTAATTTGCATGTGACCCCAAAATGTGTTAAGTTGGCCTAAGACTAAGCCCTATTTTTTGGACTGTGAATTTGAGTGAGTTATAAAAGAATAAGTTGAATTAAGGTATTTAATAAAGATGACACTATTTATAATTACAAACTTTTAAAAAAAATTATTTTATATTTAAAATAATCTACGCATACGAAAAATCTTAAAAAAATGTGGCCACCTTTTGTTCTGAAAGACATAGCATGCCAATAACATGGTTAGTATTACATAATTTTGGCATGATCATAGTGGTAGTAGTACAAAGAAATCAACTTAATCGAGGCTAAAGTTATACTTAATATATATATATATATATATAAATTAATGCCTTTTTGCAAATAAGAGTTCAATGATAATATCACCATCGAGATATTGGAAGGACCTAATAACTTTTCATAAAATGCCTCACTTCAAATTATTAATTTAGACCACAAAATGTGTTGAGTCGTTCCTGCTCTAGCTCAATATATATTCTTTGTGATTAGATCGATAATATTTTCCTTACGATGCATAAACTCGCTATTATATAAATCCCATTGTCCACAACTTGGTTCTCCAATAATCTCAAGTTATCAATCCAAGGGAGCATATTTTACTGCCGATATATCACTATGCCCGATATACTTTCAAAGAACTCAAGAAAAATTTCTCCTAACTCATTAGGATTGCCAAGTCTTTCCTTTATATCTACAAGATTTTTTTCTTTTGGTTATTCAAGAGGATCAATATATTCCCTTTGCTCCCACTGGCTTCATCTATGAAATCCGTCCCCTTTTTGATTACTTGAGAAGTCAAGAAAATTACATTTTTGCTCCATTTCTGATCCTTTGACCTCTTATTCAGTCGTCCTAATTATTTTCCCCTAATTCTTTTCCAATTCCCATTTCGATGATGACTTTGTAATTGAAATCCATATCAAATAAGCTTTGAAGAATGTAAACCAAAGAAGCATTGGAATATAAATATATATATATATATATATGAGATGGGTTCAACTTACACCTGGTGTAACTCTAAAGAGTTACACATTTTTTAAACAATTGGATTTAAGTAGATCCAATAATAAAAAAAAGACCCTCATTAATGCTAATATTCTAATTGATCTCATTTATTATCCCTTATTTAATACATTCCATAGCTAGCAATCACTTGTAGATTGGTGACATTGTTTATGCTGTTGCAACAATATATTTCTGAAGTATGTGCAGCAAGTGAAGTAAAGGTCTAAACTTAATAGAAACAACAAAACTCTAAATCCTAAAAAGCAACGCCATAATGGCTTTCAATCCTCCTCCTAGCCATTACTTTTACAGCACAAAACTATTCATAAAAATTAAATAAAAAATTAAAAAAACAACACACAACCTATTGATAACCAAGGACCAAGACGTAGAGATAGAATACTACACTTCAACTCTTGATTTGTGTTATTCAACAACATGGCAAGCTGTGCTTTTTTTCCTTTTTTCTTTTTTCTTTTTTTCCTACCCGGCACTTTTACAAAAAAATTGTCCTATTGCAACGTTTTTTTCTCGACACTTTTAAAAACCGTCGTAATAGAGGAGCCTGTAGCAGCACTTTTTGAAACCGCTGGTATAGGAAATTCTATTACGGCAACTCAAAATCAACGCTTTACTAATCGCTGCAATAGGAGGCCTATAGCGGCGATTTCCAAAAACGCTGGTATAGGAAGCCCTATTGCAGCGTTTTATAACGACCGCTATAGGTTAGGTTTATCATTTTTTTTAATTACTTTAATTTTTGAAAGTATCCTATCCCCGCGCTTCAAAAGTGCTAGAATATAGTTGTCCTATCCCAACACTCTAAAAGCACTGGAATAGGGTTACTCATTTCCCTTGTGGGAGAGACCTATCTCGGCACCTTTAAAGGTACTGGAATAGGGTTTACTCATTCTCTTATGTGCTCAAAATTGACGCTTTACCAATCGCTGCAATAGGAGGCCTATAGCAGCGATTTCCAAAAACGCTGGTATAGGGAGCCCTATTATAGCGTTTTATAACAGCCGCTATAGGTTAGGTTTATCATTTTTTTTTAATTACTTTAATTTTTGAAAGTATCCTATCCCTGCGCTTCAAAAGCGTTGGAATATGGTTGTCCTATCCCAACACTCTAAAAGCGCTGGAATAGGGTTACTCATTTTACTTATGGGAGAGACCTATCTCGGCACTTTTAAAGGTGCTAGAATAGGGTTTACTCATTCCCTTATGTGATTTACCTATCCCAACGCTTCTAAAAGCGCTGTAATAGGGTTTACTCCTTCCCTTATGTGATTTACCTATCCCGACACTTTTAAAAGCGCTGGAATAGGGTTTACTCATTCCCTTATGTGATTTACCTATCCTAGTACTTTTAAAAGTGAAGGGCATTTATGTCATTTTTTAGGCTTAGGATGTATGTGTGTAAAAAATTTATTGCATAGGGGGTATTTGGTCATTTTTAGGGTTTAGGGATACTTTGGTCCTTTTCAAAGTTTCCACGGTATTTTGGTCACCTTTTGGCCTAGAGTGTATAGTAGACATTTTTAATACCTATGGGGTATTTAGTTCATTTTCAGTTGTCAGGAGTATTTTGGTGTCTCAGTCATTTTTTGAGTTTGTGGGGTAAGTTGGCCTTCTTTTAGTCTTAGGGGTATTTCAGTCATTTTAAAATGAATATTAAATTATATTTCTTCCAATTTTGGTTTTTTTCTTATGATTCAAGGGTATTGTGGTCTTTTTTTAGGCTTCAATGGTATTTAAGTTATTTTTCTTACTTTGGAGGTATTTCAGACATTTTTTGGGTGGTAGGGGTGTCTTAGCCATTTTTTGAGTTTGTGGGTAGGTTGGCCTTCGTTTAGTCTTAGGGGTATTTCAGTCGTTTTTAATGAATATTAAATTATATTTCCTCCAATTTTGGTTTTTTCTTATGCTTCAGGGATATTGTGTGTGTTTTGATTTTGGGCTTTGATTTTTTTTCCAATTAGACTATCATTAGAAAAAATTTCTTTACTAATTGATTTTGTTCAATTAGTTACTTTTACTAATTGATTGTTTAAACTCTATCAATGTTTATCTATTCTATATTCCTTTTACTAATTGATTATTTAAACTCAATCAATATTTATTTATTTTATATTTTAAAATTCTACTTGTGCTTTGGGCATTTCATTCATTTTTTAGGTTTCGGGGATGTCTTGGTCATTATTTTAGGTTTAGGGGTATTTTTAGTCATTTTTTAGATGTCAGGGGTATTTTGGTCATTTTCATATTACAGGAGTATTTTGGTCATTTTTTAGGTTTTAGGGATGTCATGGTCATTATGTTAGTGGTGAATCTAGTTGAAAATTAGTAAAAGTTTGCTAACTCGACTATTGTGAAAAATGTTACGAATTTTTTTGTGGATTTTTTCTTTCCTTTTAAAAGTGCTACATTCACAATATTTTTCATAACAAATCTTTGGTGCTAAGTTACTTCTTGTTTTTTATTTGAACCTACCACTAAAATAATTTTTTTGTTATCAATAACAGCCCTAACAATCTATTATTTAGGATTTTTTTTTTGTAAAAATGTTGTGGACAAAACATTTCTTTCTCTTTTTTATTTGTTTTTCATTTGATAAGAAATTATTATTTTATTTATTTGTTAATATTTTGGATTAATTAATACTATTGGTTAAAATTTATGGGCCTTTTTTTTTCACTTGGGGCCTTAGGCAGCCACATCAATGGCTTATATCATTGAGCCGCCACTCATATATCCCACCAGAATATACTTATAACTGTGACATATATGCAGAAAAAACGTGTTCATATAGATGAGCCGTTAACCACAATGCTTTTTTATGACTATTTCCAGTATATCCCCCGCAGTCCAATACTATATTTTTGGATTATTAGGAAATACGAACAGTTTCCTTAATATCATAGATTCATAATGCACCTCTCTCATCACAAATACTTCCAATTTGCAAAGTTTAGAAATGTTGCCAGAGAGCAAACAGATCAGAATTTGGAACTTAGTACAATTGAATGGTTTGACAATACATATTCTCTCTCTCTTTTTTGTGAGTGTGGGTGTGTGTGAGAGAGTGTGCGCTGTGTTTCCATGGTTGCTTTATGTGATCTAGCTAGGCTACAATACAAAGACATTGGCCAATAATAACCAAAGATTCTGCTTTATACCATACCGATGCCCAACCCATAATATATGCTACAATGTTGTCCAATAGAGAATGTACATTTACTTTGTTCACTTTTTTAAATGTCATTTAGAAAAAACAACATGATTGGATGTCATGTCGTTTTTCTTTCTTTCTTCCAACGTTAAATACAGGTTCTTAGACCTTAACAACATGGAGGCCAATTGTATTGTAGACACAATAAGAAAAGACTAGATTTTAGAAGCTTCTGGGGTAATCCACTCCCAAGCCCATATATGTAATTCCCAAGCCCATATAGGTAAATCCTAAGATCCAAATAGATTTTGCCTAAAAATTCGTGAATAAAAACGCAACCTTCACCATAATTCAAAGAAAAAAAAAAGGCATTGGCATGTGACTGTAAAATCTAAAGAATTGTCCTACACCACTCATACTATGTCTACTGATTATCAGTGTGCTCCAATTACCATCCTGTGTGTTCTTTGATCTCCTTTAAACTTCTCTTTCATTCCTTCGATATCTGCTCCAGTTACCATCCAATGCCCATCCTCTTGCTCGATTCTCATTCCTCTCATGTTTTTGTAGCATGTGAATCAGAGTCAGGTCACAGTAATTACCACCCAATTCACAAATGTTTTATGAGACCAAAACATAGTCGTATAACATAGAGGATTGAGAAATCCTCAGATAGCTTATGTGCTCTTATGAGAAATGTAAGTACCAGGTTGCTCGTTACAATAACAAATATAATAGGATACCAAAAAAAGTATTATCCGGCGGGAGGTTGTCTACAAAATTGATCAAAGACTCCTTATAATGCCCAAAGTTAGTAGAATGCTGATTAAGTGCAAAACAGTGTTGCAGAAGGTGGACAAGACCCAGCATTTTTTTTCTTTTTGGTAAGAGGGAGATATGAAGAGGATATATCATGTTAACACATGGGACCCACCATAAACATAATAATATATAATATCCTTTTGCGGGAGACGTGAGGCCACATTGACTTGAGAAAGAGAGAAGCAGGTCAGAGAGTGCAACTAGCTACTCACTGTATAGACGTTACACTTGAAAGTCACTCGTCTCATTACTAAAAGCTCATTGATATTTCACTTGAAGGAAACAAAAAGACTGCAGTAAAATCTTAAGATGGTATTTTCAAAAACTAATTTATAAATAATGCAGGACAAATTCACAGATTCAGGGACTCTTTTCGGGACTGGGCATACTAAATCTTAAATAAGTAAACTAGTATGGAAATCCCAGTAATATCCATCAAGAGTGCCAAACCACCTTCAAAGGTTTTTTGTAGCACTGTTCTATTAAATCCTATAATAGACATGTAGACAACTTAAAATTGCTGTCCTTCAACTAATATTACAGAATCCTAGCAGAGACGGTCTTTATTTAATCTCACAGAAGATTTACTGAATATAGTTCGACAAACTGATCTCCAAAGGCTTTGAATGTCTGAACTTTCAGCGCCAAAATTTCCCATTAGACTACTATTCTTGCTCTTGCATTGCTCTGAAGTACATGCGCCCAGACTGATGGATGGACAGAGATAAATGATACCCGAACTTCTCATTTCAATCTAAATCATTGTCCCCAAGCACAGGCCCTATATCACATGGCATGAAGGGTAATAAGCATCACAAAGAGATGAAGAATAACTAGCAGAGAAGTTGACTGTTTCAAGCTCTTTAATAATCCCTAAGTGGCATACAACTTTACCATGGAACCCATTTGGATGAAAGCTCAAGCCTACCAAGGTTTAATGATAAACACTACTGAATAAAGTACGGATAGCTGCCCCTAAAGTGTTTACAGGACACAATCATGTTGCTATATCACGTGAAAAATAAAATCTTCCTGGAAAGAAATAGACCCAATCAGATTGAAATAATTAGAAATGTCTGTGTAGGTTTTGTTCAACAAGACCTCTGCAGACACCTTGAACTAAATAAGAAAATATCCAACCTGCGATTATAGAATGAAGCAAAACATTTCCTTTGGGGCCTCGTGGCATCCAGCTCCCTCCCCATTAATAGGTGGATTAACACAACGAATCCTTTTTTTTTTTCAGTTCTCTTTTTAAGTCTTACTAAGAAGCTTAATAAGGTATAAGCAGGGAGTCTAGCTTCTGGAATTCAACTCTACTTAGATCTATTGACCAAGTATATATAACTCTTTGTGCAGGTCTTGAAATTGATATTTTAAATTACAAAAAAAAAAAATACTAGTGATAGTTCAAAACTGCATCTGTACCTTAGTTTAAACTTCAATCACAGGAACAAGAACAAACGAAGTCCACAAAGGGAAGTTCAATATGAAATATTTAAGTGAAAGGCAACAAACATTCTAATGGATATGTTAAGAATGAAGATCTCCAGAACACCCTACTCTACAACAAGTACTGAGCCATGAGTTTTAATCCCTCAATCACCAATTTCATATAATATAAGGGTTTTTTAGGTTGTTGATAATTACAAATCCTGAGAGTAATAGATTCTTAAAGAGATTAAAGTTACAACAATTAAAATTTCCAAGAGTTGACATTTATTTTGTTCAAAATTACTCAGAATTTGAATTTAACACCATATTATAAACAACATTGTATTTATATATATATATATATATTTGTCCTTTTATTTGGTTAACTAAAGATATTATAATTTGTCCTTTTCTTTATAATTTTTACCATTATAGATAGTTTTTTAAATGATTAAAATACCTTTAACAATTGATAAACATCTTATTTGGACAAACCCAAACCCATTAAAAACAGGTCTACCCCAATCCAAAACAAAATCAATTCAATCTCAACAGTAACCCAACCCTCCATAAAGAGAGATAGTCACCCAGCTGAGTGATAACCCAGCCCCTCCCGTGGCGGCTCCTCCCTCCATCTTGCCATCCGACAAATTCCGGCCAAAGAGATAGAGACGATCCTCCTCCTCTGGCTGTTGCACACCCCTCAGGACCCAAGTGAAAACCTGAAAAACCCAACAAACCTCCAGCCAAAGAAGGGAATGACAACACTGTCAGGTATAATTCAAATTTCTCAAACAGTTGATGAAGCATCTGACTCTCCACAATATCACTTGCAACAAATATTCCAAGTGCCAAACTCAAATGAGAATGTTATAGTCCTTTCATTTTCAGATAACTTTGCACTTGAGGATGGTTGTTCTAGCCCAAAATTGGACCTTCCACTTTCAGGTGAGCTTTTCACAAAGGAATGGTAACTCAAATTCACAAACCTTTTGATGTAAGAGGCCCGCTCCTCGTGAGATGCCACACGACAACTAAAAGAACTAAAAGGAGAGGATTACTTTTTCTTTGATTTGTGACAACTTTTTCATGCATTCTATTAACTGTTATCTAGAGTATCTCCAATTCTCAATGGAACATTCATCATTTAACTACTTTAGTCCCTTCTAGATTTTTCTTTTTTTTTTTTGGTGGGCTATTAAACTCCTCTATCACTTAAAGGCAGATAGCGGGAAAGGTGAGCTATAGCTTCATTGTTCATCATCCGCTCGCTACCAATTTTGGCAAAGAGGGGGTGTGGGAGGAAGAAACCTAATGGCCAGTTAGCTAATTTCTGGCCAACTCTATTCTACTCCCCCTCCATCCAAACTAGCCATAAGAGAAGAGTGTCTTCTCTAAGGCCCTTTTCTTTTTTCTTTTAACACAGGAAAGCACCCTCTTTTTGTAATCCCCGCAGCTTTCCAGATATTGTATTGAATACATGGTATAGCTAGGACCTTCAAATCATATTTGAGCCTATGTTCAAACCAAACCACCCCACATTTGAATAAGATTGGAAAGAATGCTTGCCAAGCTACGAAAAGTGAATGCTTCTCCCAACCATTAAAGGAAAGGCTTGACAAAGGGAGGGAGATGCAACATAGGAATGATTCAGAGGGGAAAGAGAGGACCTGATTCTCAAAGATTCTAGAATGTACAAAAAATGTATGCAAAAAGAAAAAGGAAAAACACACGCACTAAATTATATGAAAAATAATTTATAAGTCAAAACAACCTCCTTCAAGTGGAAACTATTTTTTCTTTTCTTCCTTCAATTGACATTCATGATTGTACATTTATTGTGTTCCAAATTTTTGCATTCCTGCCTTAGATAGAATAAGTGACAAGATAATGGTCAAGGTGTTTCTTCATATTTTCCAACAAACAGACATTGAAGATAATCTTAAACTTATATGATGCCTCAACACGTAGTTTTTTATTTCCTTCATATGGAAAGAGTAGAAAATTTCCTTATTCTTTTTAACATCACNTTACCTATCCTAGTACTTTTAAAAGTGTCGGGATAGGTCACCTATAGGGATTTATTAACAAATGACCAATACTCCCCTAAACCTACCAAAAAAAAAAAAAAACAAGTACCTCCAAAACATCGAAAAAGAGTAAAATACCATTGATTGCTTGATTAAGACAAAATACCCCATAAATTGAAAAAGTGACCAAAATGCTGAAACCAAAAATGCTGATTAATTTCTTTCCTCAGCATATTTAACATCATATTTAACAGATTTCAACACGTGTGGCCAAGTAGTTCTATTCTCCAAATGGCAAGGAGAGTCTACAGTGGATAAGGGTTTTCTCTTCTTCAGTTCCTAACAACCGATCATTTAGAATATGTGTCCAATACATGTTAAACCATGACTCCAGTGTCGATTTGGCAGGCAAAAAACATAATGCACATGTGTCTTCCTTCATTACAGATTAAAGAGGACGACTCACACTTGACAACACGTGTCTATTCAACACGCATCAAAAAATCATTACAAGAAGCAGATTCGAAATGTTAGTTAGCCATGTCACAAAATGCCTAAAAGATTATCCAACAACCAAAATACTTAAAAGGACATAAGAAATAAATACAGAAATCAAACCCCCCCAAAAAATAAAATGCATGCTCCCACCGAGAATCAGAAGCACAATTGCGAAACAATTGGAACACAACTTCGGATGTAACAGCTATTCTAACAAAAATACAATCCATTTCCCAATACGCACAATAAGCAGAATAACGAGCATCAGAAACACAATTTTTTTTTCTTTTTTTTTTTTTAATTTCTAAGACACCAAACAAACAATGCCATACTTACTCCATAACAGTTCCAAAAACCCATCCATGATCATCAATCAAGTTCAGAAACACTTGAACAAGAAATGAAAATTTTGTAGCAATCAGCCCTATGAGCTCAAATTTCCACAATCCAGTAACAACAGATCTTGCAAGAATTACAAAAATTCATCCTTTTCTACTACTTATGCAAGAAAAATCAAGAATCATAGCGAAGGTAATCATACCCAAGATTGAGAATGCTATTAATTGGATCAATCATCTGATGCTGCTGATGGTGCTGCTGTTCCTCCTGCTGCTGCTGCTGTTGCTGTTGCTGCTGCTGTTGCTGCTGCTGCTGTTGTTGTTGATGCTGCAAACTAGCTCCGGCCGCGACAGCAGCCGCACTTGAAGGAGCTCCTTTCGCTTCAGCGAGCCGCCACATATACCACGACGCGACGGAGCGGTAAGGCCTCCACTTGTCACACAATTGATCCATCTGCGAAGGGCGAGGCAATTCCTCGAGATTGTAGAGTAACTGAACACCTTTGCGAACATTGAGATCATTGATCGGAAGCACGTCTGGTCTGTGCAGCGAGAAAATCATGAACATGTGTACGGACCAAGAGCCAATTCCATTGACCATAGTGAGCATAGTGAACAGCGACTTGTCGTCCATATTTACAATCGCCGAATCGGATAGAATTCCGTTCTGGTATTTTCTCGCTAGGTCGTGAAGGTAACTGGCTTTTCGGCCGGAGACGCCGATTTGGCGGAGCTGCTGAGGGGTCAAGGCGAGAACGGTGTCGGGGAGAACGCCGGGCTCGCCGCCGCAGAGGGAGATGAAGCGAGTGTAGATTGAAGTTCCGGCTTTGTACGCGAGCTGCTGGTAGAGAATGCTTCTGGTTAGGGCTAAGAATGGGGTTTGGAAAGTGTCGAACACTGGCGGTTGGTGGATATCGATTAAGGGAGAGAGAATCGGATCCGAGCTTCGGAGATGGCGGAGAGCGATTTCGACCTCGCCGTCGCAAGAGAGAGACCTCGCCGCGATTCGGGGTATGGATTGGATTGCGCGGGGCTGAGCGGTTTTCGATTTGGTGGATTTCGGTTTCGGAGTTTGGGTTTGGGTTTGAGTTTGGGTGGTGATTGCGAGGGTTTGAGGGGAATTCGGGTCGGGCGAGAGTTTTCGGATCTTTCGAGGACGGAAGGGGATTTTGGAAGGGGGAGATGAAGTTTGGGTTGTGGCTGCGGCTGCTTCTGCTGCCGCATTGGTTATTTCGGTTGGGGAATTAGTTATTTCTGTTGCGGTTGTAGTTGGTGCGGTGGCTTCCACGATTGCGGTGGTTGTGCTGACAGTTGTGGCGGTGGTGGTGGTGGAGTCAAGGTGGGGCTCCGTTTGGGTTTGTTCACCCATGGATTGTGGTCTTTGGAGGTGGAAAATGTGATGATGTGGGTGGTGGGGATTGGTGGGGTTTAGGAAAATGGTGGAAGTATTGAGGGCATAATGGTGTTGGGGATGTGATAGTTGTGTGTGAAACTGAACTGACTGAAGAAAATTTTGGAGAAGGGAAGAAGCACAATAAGCAGAATAACGAGCATCAGAAACACAATTTTTTTTTCTTTTTTTTTTTTTAATTTCTAAGACACCAAACAAACAATGCCATACTTACTCCATAACAGTTCCAAAAACCCATCCATGATCATCAATCAAGTTCAGAAACACTTGAACAAGAAATGAAAATTTTGTAGCAATCAGCCCTATGAGCTCAAATTTCCACAATCCAGTAACAACAGATCTTGCAAGAATTACAAAAATTCATCCTTTTCTACTACTTATGCAAGAAAAATCAAGAATCATAGCGAAGGTAATCATACCCAAGATTGAGAATGCTATTAATTGGATCAATCATCTGATGCTGCTGATGGTGCTGCTGTTCCTCCTGCTGCTGCTGCTGTTGCTGTTGCTGCTGCTGTTGCTGCTGCTGCTGTTGTTGTTGATGCTGCAAACTAGCTCCGGCCGCGACAGCAGCCGCACTTGAAGGAGCTCCTTTCGCTTCAGCGAGCCGCCACATATACCACGACGCGACGGAGCGGTAAGGCCTCCACTTGTCACACAATTGATCCATCTGCGAAGGGCGAGGCAATTCCTCGAGATTGTAGAGTAACTGAACACCTTTGCGAACATTGAGATCATTGATCGGAAGCACGTCTGGTCTGTGCAGCGAGAAAATCATGAACATGTGTACGGACCAAGAGCCAATTCCATTGACCATAGTGAGCATAGTGAACAGCGACTTGTCGTCCATATTTACAATCGCCGAATCGGATAGAATTCCGTTCTGGTATTTTCTCGCTAGGTCGTGAAGGTAACTGGCTTTTCGGCCGGAGACGCCGATTTGGCGGAGCTGCTGAGGGGTCAAGGCGAGAACGGTGTCGGGGAGAACGCCGGGCTCGCCGCCGCAGAGGGAGATGAAGCGAGTGTAGATTGAAGTTCCGGCTTTGTACGCGAGCTGCTGGTAGAGAATGCTTCTGGTTAGGGCTAAGAATGGGGTTTGGAAAGTGTCGAACACTGGCGGTTGGTGGATATCGATTAAGGGAGAGAGAATCGGATCCGAGCTTCGGAGATGGCGGAGAGCGATTTCGACCTCGCCGTCGCAAGAGAGAGACCTCGCCGCGATTCGGGGTATGGATTGGATTGCGCGGGGCTGAGCGGTTTTCGATTTGGTGGATTTCGGTTTCGGAGTTTGGGTTTGGGTTTGAGTTTGGGTGGTGATTGCGAGGGTTTGAGGGGAATTCGGGTCGGGCGAGAGTTTTCGGATCTTTCGAGGACGGAAGGGGATTTTGGAAGGGGGAGATGAAGTTTGGGTTGTGGCTGCGGCTGCTTCTGCTGCCGCATTGGTTATTTCGGTTGGGGAATTAGTTATTTCTGTTGCGGTTGTAGTTGGTGCGGTGGCTTCCACGATTGCGGTGGTTGTGCTGACAGTTGTGGCGGTGGTGGTGGTGGAGTCAAGGTGGGGCTCCGTTTGGGTTTGTTCACCCATGGATTGTGGTCTTTGGAGGTGGAAAATGTGATGATGTGGGTGGTGGGGATTGGTGGGGTTTAGGAAAATGGTGGAAGTATTGAGGGCATAATGGTGTTGGGGATGTGATAGTTGTGTGTGAAACTGAACTGACTGAAGAAAATTTTGGAGAAGGGAAGATAGATAGAGAGATATTGAGGATTGACTAGGACTATAAGTTTTTTTGAAGTTTAAAACTTTAAAGAGGAAACAAACACGCACAACTCGGTCACTTTTTTTATGATATCTCTCTCTCGCTTCTCAGTGTATACGAGTCTAGTGGTGTCCGGTTCCGTCCAGGTGGAAAAAGTTTCATCCTATTAGAACTGCTGCTTCACGCTCTCTCCTATTGCGCGTGTTACACGTGAATCATCAATTATCATCCTCCTCGAGACTAGAATAAGCATGACATGAGTATTCAAATGTGAACTTATCTCCAAAAATTCTTTTTGTCTATCGGTGAGTAAGATTGTTTGCATATAATTTGTTATAAAAACATTATCAAATTAA
Organism: Quercus suber; assembly: GCF_002906115.3. NCBI lineage: Eukaryota > Viridiplantae > Streptophyta > Magnoliopsida > Fagales > Fagaceae > Quercus > Quercus suber. The sequence continues at coordinate 930,442 of NW_027069681.1, read as the reverse complement.
TATTTTTTTAAAAAAATTTCTCTTTTAATAGAGAAAATTTAGATCTATAATTTTTTGTATCACAATCTTGACGTGGTAGATTATGAATAATGAAGAAAAAATAATTGATTTATATGAAATTAATATAGGCAACCACTTATTGTCTACTGCATCAAAATTGTGATACAAAAAATTGTACTCTTAAAATAATTATGTTTAGTGTTTATTTGACTAGTTTATTTTTTGCTAACTTATTTTACTATTTAACTTATTTTTGTTATTATTCATAAGTCTTACTGTACTGTTTGATACTATTTATGAATCCTACTATACTATTTCAACTAACTTTTTACCTTTATTTATAGTATTTTCAGTAAAAAAATTTTATTTTTAACAAAATAAGCAGATTCCAATCAGACCTTTAGTAAGGTGGCTTCAAACAATATTATTGCAAGAAAAATTTTTCTAAAGAAAAGTTGAAAGATGANAAGTGCGAATGTGACAGTTGTTCTGGGCTTGTCCCCCCAAAAATTATCCCTATATGCGAGAGGAGAGGTCCTCGGCGTGGTCAAAAAGGGCTTTGTCTGACTTAGCCTTGGCTGGTTAGTCTCCTCGCGCTGGCCTGGGGCCTACTACGCGATGGGCTGTGGCTGTCAGCCCACGGGCCCCACAGTTTTCAACAAAAAAAAAAAAAAAAAGTTATTGACCTTAGAGATTTAGTGACATGGAGAAGACAAAACTGATTCACATATCAACAAAACCATAAGCGTCTCTTATTTTAAAGAGAAAATCATGAATTATTCATATTTCTTTTGATGGATAATGAGGCAAATAAAAAATATAATGTAGAAATTTAAAAAAAAAATCATACGAAGTAGATATATTATTTTATATTTTATATCTAAACAATTAGATGAATTACTCGTAAAAGAAACGTTCACATCATAATGGTGGCAGTTGATGGGAGATACTAACTTCAGAAACACACACACAAAAGTTAGAATCTTTAGAGCTTTTTTGATAATTGATAAGTTGTTAACTCTATGATATTTCTAAAATCATATTTATTGAAATGAGTGAATTCTATTTTGCAAACCATCAATCATTTAAATAAATATCAAATTAGTGATAATTAATATTAGTTTAAAACTTTAAATATTGATTGCGTGGGAAAATTAATTCATCATTTTCAAAATGGACGAATAAGATTCAACTCAATATTAGTTGCTAGAAATACTCAATATTAGCTCCTATAAAAAATTAAAAAAAAATTAAAAACTCAATATTAGTTAGTGTTACCTTAAAAACTCTAAAAGATTTTAAGTCCCTTTCAACAATGTCTTTTCTAAACTGTGTGCAACTATGTTTTTTTTTTTTTTTTTTTTTTTCAATTTTACTAACTCATCCTAAGTCTAATTATCAAGAACATTATAATTCAAGTAATAAACTGATACTTTTTTCTAGTATTTTCCACATGAATATCAACCCTCTCCACTATTGTAAGTTTGTAAGTTGTAACTAGACATGGCAAAATGGGCAGTTCGGGTCGGGTCAATCTAGTTGCGGGTCAAAACGAGTCATTTTAAGCGGGTTAGGTCCGGGTTAATCAGGTTTCGGTAGGTCGTGTTGACCCATATTTTTCACGTGAAATTTTTTTTTTTTTTTTTGAGAAAACAACATGTACTTGCCATTTAGAAAGTCATGCTACAAATTACTTGATGTAAATGCATTACTTTGAATTCACCACTTATATCAAGAATGAATCACATTTATTAATACTTATTCAATAATTTTAAAATTATACAAATCCTAACATTGCTATCTAAAACAAAATAACACAAAGATAAGTAAAATAAATACACAAGTTTTATTTCTACACAATATCAACATTCCAAAATATAAAACAAAATTACAAATGACTTATTGGATAATTCATTTAACAAAGAATAAAAACATATAAGAAATTGACAATCTTGAAAATTAATTTTATAATATATTGTCAACTGTGGTTGATACTCTATTTCAATTTGAGATATATATTAAAGTTTGACTGTTTACTTATTTATACATGGTCTTTTTTTATGAATATCATATCATTGTTAAGCAATACACACTCTAGGAAATATCATAATTTATTTTGAAAAGCTGTTTATTTTGGACATAAGTTGTTAAAAAAATAGGTCTAAGCATTCATAATTTATGTTAATTTGATACTTTGACTTTACTATTTTTACACTTATGAATGTTTCTCACACATGCTACAATTTTAAATTTATGTTTTTAACTTTACTGTAACCAGATTATCTTGGCATGTACTTTGCTATTTGATATCTAAAAATCTTTACTCATTAAAGAATGCTCAATCATTCATCTTTCAATTAATTTGCATATAATTATGTAAATGTCTCAATTGTTTCCTTAAATCTCACAACAAATAATTAAACCAATATTGTCTTAATTTTTTTTTTTACAAAAAAAAAAAGTTTTACAAAATGGTTCGGGTTCAGGTTGAGTCAGGTTGACCTGCAAAAAACACGGGTCAGGTCATGGGTCAATCCCTTTTTTCTTTTTTTTAAGGTAAAAAAATCAAATTCAGATCAGGTATTTTTCGAGTTAGGTCAGATTGGGTCAAAAAATTTTGACCTATTTTACCATGTCTAGTTGTAACTAAATAAATAAAACAAAAACACCAAGCCCAATCCACCGTCCGAGAAGGTTAGAGGTTCGAAATAGTAGGGCGGGGTTGCCCACCTCAATGGACCTACATGTGGAATGAAACTAGGCCTGTTAGGCTGATAAGTATTTTATATATTAACCTGAGGTCCAGTGGAGAAAAATCAAGAGGTATGAACTTTCAAGCTCAGCCCGTCTGCTTTCAAATTCAATCTCCGATTGTTCTAGAATCAAAGGTCTGATTGGTAACATTATTTGAATAACAGTTTTCGTTATTTGAACCACATAATATATATTTTTACAACACTTTTTTATTTACATATATTTTCACAGTACTTAAACAATGTTATTAGAACAATATTACCAAACAAACCTTAAATTATACATTTTTTGTTTTTGTTTTTCTTCGAATTCACCATCATTATAATTTTTTTTTTTTTGAATTCACATCATTACATTTTTTATTGATGTTCGATGCTAATCATCAATCACGTGTTTTCATATATTGTCCTTTTGGATTATATTGTTACTAAATAAGTTCTTTAAAAAAATATCGAAACTAAATTAAAAAATAAAAAACAGAAAAGAATGAGGCAATAGTTGTTGGACAAGAACAATCAATAGAAGAAATCTGTAAAATAATTAAATAACTTAGAAAATTAATTTATGTTTGGGATTAAATAAACAAGAACAGTATACAAAGATCTAATCACAAACAATAATAAAAATAAATTCGACATACAAAAACAACAAATAAAAGAAATCTGTAAAATAATTAAATAACTGATTGACGAAACAATAAATAGAAAAATCGGTAAAATAATTAAAAATGATCAACATCATGTAGAAAAGGCACTAAAATTCTTCGTATTCAACGAACTGAACTATGTTTCTTTCTCTCTCTTTAACTCTATGCGGATATATGCTTACAAATATTTTCTCTGAAAAGTTTCTTAGTAAACATTTTTTTATGAATGAAATGTTATGAATATATACCATGTTCAAAATAAACTGATGTGCATAGACTTAATAACACAAAAATAAAATATGATAAGAAAAAGTTATTATTAGGACAAGAGACCCAGCCCTACACATGCCTAAGACCAATCTAATGATCAACCCATTAGCATATAAACTCATAAAATATATTTTTCTTTCACTATATGGGACTTAAAAGTTTTCACCCTTTTAAACAATGTTTAAGTAGACACATTAGAAGTAAATTTCTTATTCACTCCTTAATATTTTGGGTTTGGGGGGAATTTGGGTTGGGTGGGTGTTTTTGAATCTTTCAAGGACGAAAGGGAATTTTAAAAGGGGAGATGAGGTTTGGGTTTTGGCTGTTGCTGTTGCTACTGCAACATTGGTTATTTCGATTGAGGAATAAGTTCTTTCTATTAGGGTTGGAGTTGGTGTGGTGGCTCCCATGATTATGGTGGTTAGGCTGATGGTTGTGATGGTGTGGCAATGGAGTCATGGTGGGGCTCCGTTTGAGTTTGGATTAGGTTTGTTCGCCCATGGATGGTTGTATTGGGAGGTGGAAATGTAATAATGTGGGTAGTGGTAATTGGGGGGTTTAGGAAAATGTTGGAAGTGAAGTCATAATGGTTGGGGGATGTGATGATTGTGTTTGTGTCGCGTGAAACTGAACTGGTTGAGGAGTATTTGGAGAAAGTAGATAGATATAATAAGGATTGACTAGAACTAGTCTAAATTTTAAAGAGTAGACACACAATTTGATGAATTACTCATAAAATAAAATTTCACATCATAATAGTACTAGTTGATGAGAGTTACTTACTTTAGAAACACACACAAAAAATTTAGAATCTTTAGAGCTTTGATGGTAACTCTATTATGGTGTTTCTAAATTCTTATTCATTGAAATGAGTGAATTGCATTTTGCCAAATCATCAATAATTTAAATAAACATCAAAATAGTGATAATTAATATTTGTTTAAATATTGATTACATGAGAAAATTTAGTCCATCAATTTTAAAATGGATGAACTAGATTTTACCAACTCAATATTAGTTAGCATTATCTTAAAAACGCTAAAAGATTTTAATTTCCTTCCAACAATGTCTTTTTTAAACTATGCGCAACTATATATATATTCTAATTTTACTAACTCTTTTTTTTTTTTTTCTTTTGAGAAACTAATTTTACTAACTCAACTCAACCCAATTGTTAAAGAGTATTGTAATCCAACCTATATACATTCAAATCAACCCTCTCCCATTATTATAACTAATTAAAAACAAAAACAAAAAGGGACCAAGCCCAATCCGTCGTCCAAGACCAAGGTTGCCCATCACAATAGGCCTACTATGTGAAACCAAAGAAAAAAAAGTTAACAGAAAACTTAGAACTCTCCGATAAACCCAAAGTAGAAAACCTTAAACCCACGCGCAGAAAACAGAACTCTTCATCTGCTTTCTCTTCTCTCTCATTCTTCTAATCTCAATCTCCAACAACCCCAAAAACCTGAACACACCCATCTGTATAGATGATGACTTTGATTGTGCCTGACTCAACAGGCACAGTTTCCACCATTGTCGGTTCTTCTTGGTACGCTTGCTTTTCCCCTTCTCTGAATCTTGCAATGCAGAACTATGTTGGTGTTCTTAAGTTTGTACAGGTTTTGGTTGTGCTTTGTATGTGGTTTTTTCCTTGATTAAATTTGTATAGCTATTTAATTTATTGGTAGATTGGTTTAGATTTGTTATGGTTTCAATGATGTCCAGTGCTAACTATTTGTCATGTAAGCCAAATCTAAGTTTAATATTATAGTCTGCAAATTAGGCTTGTTGTTATGCTAAGCTGACAAGCTCTATATGTGATTTTTGTTTTGGAGAATATGAGGATTAGAGTTGTCTTTTATCTGTTTTCCTTTTGAGCATAGCTGCTGCAGTAGACACCCATTAATCAATAAGTTTAGGGATATAAGACTTTTGAACTTGTGATTGGTGCATAAGAGAAGCAGTGTTAGAAGCAATGTCAGTGGTAGGTTTACATGAATTTGACTTTCTACCTTAGCAAATTGTGAAATAGATTGTGTCCTTAACATTGTTTAATTTGAGAACTTCTCAAGTGCATGGAATTAATTTTTTGAATATTACATTCAATAGCTTTCCCATGCTGGGTTAGCAACTAGGAGTACTAGTAGAACAACTTTTCTGGTATACTCCAAGACCATGCCTTTAAATTCTTAAGCTGGGGAAGTCTTGAAATTTGGTCTTGCAACCATTGTTCTGTAAATACTGTTTCAGACAATGATAGACTTCTAAGTGCTTGACAGGCAACAAATTGAATCTTGCATTGATTATAATTTCCCTTATATGCAAAAGACTGAAGATTCATAGCTTCAATTTGAATTGGAAGAGGACAACAATTCCGAACTTGCAAGTACTTGAGATTTGTTCTGTAACATTGTACTATCTGCTGAATCATTAGTTCTGCTATTTTCATTACTCTGATTTTTATTTTGTTATGATTGAAACAATTGGTTTCATTGGGTTTTGAGAGACCTACAAATAATGTCTGATTGATATAGTATTATGAAATGTTAGCAATGCAAGAGAATTTTAGAATAATTTATCAGTGTAGATCTACATGGTGCTTTTGTGACTTTTAGAGGTCCTTTTATTTTTCTTAAGTAAATTAGTGTGGTATCATTTTTTTCCCCTGGGTTTGAGTTTTGTAATATAAAACTGAGAACTAATATAGTGAGAAATATATTAAATCAATCAACTTGAACATATTGCAGAATGTTTTGAACAAAATTTTAAGATGCAGTAGCATCTTGGGGGGAAAAGAATATATTTTGGGGAGAAAAGAAAATAAAATATAGAAGGTTATTCAGGTAGTTTGATGAGTAGTATTTTGAATGTTTATTGTTTGGCACTGGATACAAAGCATTTTCAAGAATTTGGATTTTCGAGAATTTGGGTTTTGGCTGCAACTCTAATCCTATATGGATCATCATGATAATATACCATATATCATCATTCCTAAGGGGAGAGATGTAGGCTCAAGCAAAGTGGTTGAACTTTTTCTAGGTCTGCATGTTTGTGTAGAAAAAGGACATGATTGCTTTTGAGTCTCCAGAAATCTCCCGTCTTAGGGACAGAAAGAGATACTATAGGATGTACATATTTCAGATAACATTTAATAAAACTTGAACTTGTTCCGGGAGTTGGGTAGGTCTAATAGGAAAAGTAGGGGGTTTCCCCCTGGATAATGAGTTTTCATATTGTTCTTCTCATACTGATGTTTGCCTTTAACACCAGGTATAAGGATGCAATTCTACAAAAATTTACCAAGACCTTCACAACACATAAATCCTTGGCTAGACGCACGGTTGTTGGATGCGGTTCTAAAGGTATGTTAATTTTCTTGTCAACTTTCTCTCTCTCCCCTCTTCCCCTTTTAACTAGATAGATTTTGATTCTTAAAGTTCAAATCATCGAGGCAGCCTTTGGTGAAATGATACAGGTTTAGATAACCAATTTATTGTTAGTGGCACAATAATCCTGGTAAAGAGAACTGATTGCATAATTTTTTGGAGGGAACTGGCTTTGAACAACCTTCCCCGTTTCTTCCTTTTGCTATCTACCTGCAAAAGTGCTACATCATTCAGAAAGGGAGAGTTTCTACCTCCCTAACTTGTCTTATATTGCTTATGTAGTCATTAATATGGAATATCTACCAATGAGCTATAGCTTAACTAACACTTCCTTCTCCGTTAACAATTGGTTGGAGGGTGAGGTTGTGGATTCAAGATCAACTGGGCACTAAGATGGAATATCTAAATATTTTAAGAAGTTTGTTCATGGTTGAATACTTGAATGGATCATTGAATGTGGGACATCCCCAAGATCATTGATATTTTATAATTCCCAATTGTATAATCTGCAGGAAATTCATTCCCACACCTTTCCACTACATCATCTCCATTTTCAAGTGGGAATCAAGGTGGCCTGTTGCATAGAATTCCTTTATTACCCAGACCACGCAAATCTATAATGCCTCTGCAAGCATCCAAGGATAATCCATTCGGTTATCGCATTCCAAAAATGACTGAGAAGCCAGAATGGTGGTGGAGAATTATTGCATGTATCCCCTATCTTTTAGCTTTGCAGATGTCTGAGACAGCATCTTATGTCCAACCCTTACTTGACCAACATGGATTCCTTGAGGATTTGTTGTATTATATCCCAGGAGCAGTTAGGAGGTTGCCTTGGTGGTTCCATGTACTACATTTCTACTTAGCATACTTTGGAGTGGTGCAGAATAAAAAATGGCCTCATTATCTAAGATTCCATGTGGCAATGGGCTTTTTATTGGAACAGGCCCTGCAAGTGGTAGTTTTGTCAAGCAATTTCATGCCACTTATACACTTCCAAGGTACATGTGGGTTGTACTATTGGGCAGCTGTGGGACTCATATATTTTCATCATGTTGGAGTGTGTAAGGTGTGCTCTTGCTGGTAAGTATGTTAAAATCCCTTTGATCGGTGATAGTGCATTTATCCATAGTCTTTTTAAAATTGGGGGATACCAGCGGCCTTTCTAGGAAGTGTTATTTAGGTCCCATAAAATTTAGGAGCTTGGGATTTGGGGTATGCCCAACATGGAGTCCAATGTTGCCCGGAAGAGGAGGAAAAGAAAGAGAGAAAATATGTTGCAGCACTGGTGTTGAAATTTGTCTTTCCCTTTTCATGATGGTTATTTCTTGAGTTGAAAATTTTGATGAACAATAAACTGATTTTTTTTTTATGGTACAATGTATAAAATGTCTTGCAACTATGAGAACTTCTAAATCTGTGATTAGCGAGAATGGATTACCAAACAAAAATGAACTTTGTAAGCTTAATGTACACTGTACAGTGTTCCTTTTTACATACATGTTATGATCACACACTGTCAGATGTTTTGGTGTGTACTTTAATATTATGCAGTAGTTAAATTCAATGTAAAATGATTATACTAAGCCATTTTATGTTTTTACCTCAAAATGGTTGTTTCTCCGATTTGCAGAGTAACATGTTGAGGGTTTCAAGATAAGTGTTGAAGAAAATGTATATTGATGTTGTCGATGTTACCTTCAGAAAATTATATTCATTTATAGCAGTTACCACAGCACTGTGAAGTTTACATGTTTGACGAGTTAGATTACCAGTGTCTTCGTTCATTCCCTAGCAATTGTTCAGAAAAATAGACTAAATTATTGAGCACCTCAGACTCATTAAGTATGAATTTTGATCACTAGTTTTTTCAGCAATCAAAATTCTCACCAAGACCAAGTGGTACACTTACAGATGCAAAACTCTAGAAAATACATTCAACCTGAAGTTGTGAAAAGAGGTATACAATATCCTAAAGCACGATAGAGTTGCTTCAGGTTCAGGGTGCTAAAGCTTGTAAAATGGAGCTTGATATACTATCAGGAATTCTCAGTAAAGCGCGACCCACTCTTTCCGAGTTGCATACCGATAAAAGTTGTGGCACAAAGTTTGAAAGATTACAGGTTAATTAGTTTTGCGGGTTGCTTGTATAAAATTTTAGCAAAAGTCTTAGCTAACATTAAACTCAAATGGGACACTTTAAATCCCAAACTTTTATCAATATACATTTCATTTGTGAGGGTGAGATTTGTCAAAAGTATTTTTTGGGGTTTTTTTTTTTTTTTTTTTTTTTTTTGGACTGACATTCAGATGATGTCAAATGAAGCTCGGATCCACCCCGGAGCTTCGTAAGCATTCCAAGCGAATACATCAACGTTCCTCTTGAGAAATTCCACTAACTCCTCTTTCTCCTAAGGTAGTAGCTGAGCTCCAACTTGAAAAAACTTTTCCGGGACATCACCTATAGCAAATTTCTCTAAATCTTCACATTTGGCCTTCTCGGCTGGCCCCTTCGCAGTAATTCTTTGACTACTATAGCCTTCCTTAACTTAGGCTGAGAACTCAACTGCTGGTTGATGCAAAATTGCAGACACAAGGCACTGCCTAACCATGGATTGGTCACCTACTAATTCCTCAATTCGGTCTCCTAACAGATACTTCACCTTTTGATGCAGAGTTAAAGAAACAACATCTAGGGTATAAAGTCAGGGCTTGGCCACAATGGTTCTGCAGGGGGAGTATACATCCACCACTATGAAGTCTACTTCCACTACCTCTGAGCTTGCTTATACGGGCAACCTAATCTGGCCCTTTAGGATAACAACTTTTCATCAAAATTACCAGAGGTGAATCATACGCGGTCAGATCTTTAGGCTTTAAGTTCAGCCCTCTATATAAGTCAGGGTACATGATCTCTACACAAATTCTTTGGCCCACCATTACTCTCTTCACATCATATTCCCCTATTCTAAGGGTGACCATTAAAGCGTTATCATGTGGTTGGATAGTTCTAATCTTGTCTTCGTTCGAGAAACTCAACGAAAGTCAGATTTCCAGTCTAGCTCTCTTCGATTCAGAGTTAGAGTCCTTGGCCGGTGATCTAACTATAGACATCACCCTGAAAGGATGAGAACTAGTTCTCCCAGAAGCAGCAAAAATGACATTGATTGTACCTAACGGGGGCCTTGAAGGAGCATTCCCTTGAGCCCCTGACCTTGACTGGTCTCCTTGAAAGTACTAATGATTACATCATCAAAATTACCATCTATTTCATTGAACATCTCCCAATATCTGTCCAAATATGTTTTCAGGGTTTCTCCTTCCCTCATGGACAAAGACAACAAGGAAGCTAAAGGCCGAGGAACCCTACTGCACATAATAAAGCAGAATCCAAATGCTTGAGTAAGTTCCTTGAAGGAATCAATGGAACTTGCCCTTAGATTATCAAACCACCTCATCGCCACAAGCCCTAAACTGGATAGGAATACCTTGCACATCAAGGGCTCGTTCTTGGAGTGTACGGCCATCTTTTGGTTAAAGTAGCTAACATACTCCACAGAGTCTATTTTACCATTGTACATGGTGAACGTAGGCTGCGTAAACCGTCGAGGAAGTCTCCCTTCCTCAATCCAGCGCGTGAAAGGTGACTTGGAAATTTAATTGAGTGCTTTACTTATGGCGTCATTTCCCAGGCCTAGCAAGGACGAATTTCTGTTTCTACGCTCATGATGATAATCCTCATCATATGAGAAAGACTTGCTAAGGGGAGTCCTTGATTTGCGCCTGTAGTTGCCATCCTCTTCACCATCAGAAGAGAAGTTAGAGTTAGATGGAGCTCGTTTTTGCAGTTCAGGGTATAAGCTTCTCTTAAGGTGATCGATCTCCTTCTGCATGTTTCTGGCATTCTCCTCATAGGAGACGTGGCTTTTACCCCGAGACGGGCTTTTACTAGTATAGGTAGTATGTACACTTTCCTCCCGGTCCCTCTTTCGTTCAAGATCACGGAAGTGATCTTGACGCTGAGAACCCATAGATTCTGCTTGGTGTGGACCTGAACCTACCATCGTTGAAAGTTGGAGTCACTATAACACCAGTAATTCCCACAGACGATGCCAATTATAAGGACCGAATTTGAATTCCTAACCCAAAATATGAATGGACTTAGGTCCAAAAAACCCAAAACAATGAATTTGTAGAGAAATGGGTTAGAAAACTGGGTTTTAGTTAATCGAACAACAAGTTAAGTAGGTTGATGACGAAAGAGTGAAGATAGACAAGTTTAGACTGAAGAAAAAATGTCCTCGGCAATATCCGAGGAGACTGGTTTTTATATAATGCTCTTAAATATGGTTACAAGTCTGGTTCTAGATTGCTACAGTATTTCTTCTCTCATTTTTCGATCCCCTAGTCTCGTTGCCCCCTCCTTCTTTTATACTGTNGTAAAGCGCGACCCACTCTTTCCGAGTTGCATACCGATAAAAGTTGTGGCACAAAGTTTGAAAGATTACAGGTTAATTAGTTTTGCGGGTTGCTTGTATAAAATTTTAGCAAAAGTCTTAGCTAACATTAAACTCAAATGGGACACTTTAAATCCCAAACTTTTATCAATATACATTTCATTTGTGAGGGTGAGATTTGTCAAAAGTATTTTTTGGGTTTTTTTTTTTGAAAGTCTAGGGTGTAAAATCTAGTGATTACATAAGAACGATCTTACAATCACCAAAGCTACTACGTACCATTCCATTATCGTACTTTCTCATCAACACAACCTGTAGTTAAGTAAAAAAATACCGTTACTAAATAGGTACATCAATCAATTAAAATATTGTTACTAAATTAAAACTTAAAAAAAAAAAATTAATTAAAAACAGAAGAGAATGAGGCAATAGTTGTTGGATATATTTCAGAAAATTAATTAATTTTTGTAATTATATAAACAAGTACAATATTCACAATTCTAATCACAAAAAATAACACAAATAAATTCAACAGGCAAGAACAATAAATAGAAGAAATATGTAAAATAATTAAATAACTCGCAATCCAAACAATAAATAGAAGAAATCTATAAAATAATTAAAAATGATCAACATGTATAAGAAGCATTGCAATCTTCGTGCTCAACGAACTAAACTATGTTTCTTTTTCTCTTTTTGACTTTATACAAATGTATGCAAAAAAATATATTCTTTGAGAAATTTCTCAGTAAAAAAATTTATAAGAATGAGGGATGATAAATATATACGTTGGTGAATAAACACAATGGTCAAATTTCTATTGTGCATAGGCTTAACAACACAAAAAATAAAAATAAAAAATATTATTTGGACAAGAGGGCCAAGCCCACACATGCATAAGCTCAATTCAATGTCCAATTCATGAACATATAAACTATAAAATATTTCTTTCATTTACTATGTGGGACTCAAAAAACTTCACCACTTTAAACATTGTTTAAGTAGACACATTAGGATTTTCCTCAAAAAAAAAAAAAAAAAAAAAAAGTGGACACATTAGGATAGGGGCAAAGGAAGAAGGGCTAAGGGCATGGCCTCATGACTTTTCAAAAAAGGGTTTAACTTACCTTTTATACTTTTTAACTGGAATCTCATTTTATTTTAGTGAGAAACTGCCACATCACCCACTAACTAAATAAAAGGTGGAGATTAAAACTCACTACCACTTGTTATTGTATATTTAAAATTGTAAGGACCAGATTTGAATTCATAACCTAAAATATGAATGGACTTAGGCCCAAAAGCCCAAAATAATAAATTTGTAGAGAAATGAGTTAGAAAACTAGATTTTAGTTAATCGAACAACAAGTTAAGTAGGTTGGTGACGAAAGAGTGAAGATAGACAAGTTTAGATTGAAGAAAAAATGTCCTCGCAATATCCGAGTAAACTGGTTCTTATATAATGCTCTTAAATGTGGTTCTAAGTCTGGTTCTAGATTGCTACAATGTTTCTTCTCTCATTTTCTGATCCCCTAGTCTCGTTGCCCTTTCCTTCTTTTATACTGTCTTTCCTTTTCATCCCTACCTTTCACGTGCATGCTAGATGGTTGGTATTGATCTTGTCCCATCAGCACCTCCCATAAATCTTTATGTAGTGCTATAAGGCTTAAATCCATTGTTTAGGTATCATCTCCATATTAATGTGGCTAGGGAGTTAGCTGCAGTGCATTTAATGCGAGGTAGCAACTTTCTCCTTAGATATTTTAGGACACTTTCTATCTGAGCTCCCATAGTGCTTATCTGTATCAACTGAGTGTTTCTGTGACGTTCCCCGGAGGTAGACCACCTCTATGGACCTCGGCCTCGGTTAGTTGAGGAGTTTCTTATCCTCGGCACAACCCCCTGGACTGTTATAATCTAAACTGACTTTTTCGTTTGCCAACATAGGTTCTTTTGACAGCGTTTACTCCCCTCGGATACCTTCAGTCCTCGACTTGGGCCTTAGGTCCATTATATGCATAAATAATGGGCTCCGGGGCCCAATGTTCCTACAATAGCCTCTCAAGGTTCTTCTTTCTGGATCCTCAGGAAGAAAGGAGGATTTCGACATCACTGTAGCTGCCTTGTGCTCTTTGCATCCATCTATGCTAGTGAATACGCTTTTTAACTGCCCAAGGCACGTTTTTAGCGCTTCGGCATTCAAGATGCACCCTCATTAAATTCTTACTGCTTCTTGTTCCCCACGTTTTACAGTGGGATGCAAATCCAACGGCTGATGTTTTTTGTTGGGTACCGAGTAGGAATTTTCCCTCTTCTAGCTTCTTTCTTGATAAAATTACATTTCAAATCAACTTCTCCTCTCACTTTAGCATTCATTCCGTTCTAGCGCACATACCTTGAACCTGCACACCTTTTCAACTCACCTGAGCCCTTACAAATACCAAAGGCTTGTCTGAGGACACCTTTACTCTTTCTGTAAGTCTTCTCGAATTTTTCTCTATTTTTCTATACATTCTTCTTCTCTTCGCATTCTTTCTTTTTCTCCTCGGCTCCACTCTCTCTTCTCGATCTCTTTAGTTCTTTCAACCCTAGCTAGAAATGGGTAGATTCAAGAGCTTAGTAGACTCCAAGAAGGGAATGGCTAATTTTAGGGCCAACTATAGGATTCTTCCAGGGGCAGGCACTAGGTACTGTAAAAGGGACAATGACACACAGATAGGCAAGAGGGAGAAGTGGTAATTCAATGATTGCCTTCATAGAAGGAGGGATGAGAATCCCTATGGGTATTGTCACCAGAGACTACCTTAGGGCCCACAGGTTAGCTCCTACCAATGTGCCCCAATATGTTTAGAATACTTAGGTGCGTAGATGCCTTCAATGAAAAAAATGGGCTTAGGGTTACTCACCATGATGTCAACTGAATCTACAATCTCCACCACTTCACTGGGCAGGGGTTTTACCTTAAGTCTAGATACCTCGAGGTCAGGCTTATTCAATGCCTCCCCGACTCCGATAAAGGCTTAAACAAAGACTTCTTGGTTATATCAAGGGAATGGCAGATGACCTCCCTTATTCAATGAGGGAGGGCAAACTAGGTGGGGCTCTAGGCTTAGATTCACAATTTCAAAATAATTCCGTTTTTCTTTTTTCTTTGATTTTCGTCTATATCTAAAGTTTCCTTTGACTTGAATTTTGTTAATGATATCTTCTTGTTTTTCTTGATGGTTTTGCAGACCCACACATAGCCGTGCCCAACCTTAGCCTCGTAAATAAGGAAAGTTTGGACAACATCTTGCAGGCCGAGGTCTTCGTCCACTCTGACGGCCAACTTAGGGCAACCCACTTGATACTGGGTTATACCCCAATCTCTAAAAGCTTCTTAGTGCCTAAGTGCGTTATTAAGGCAAACGACCTGCGCTTACAAAGGATGAGTGTAGCCGCATCGGGTTTTCTTCTTCCTGGTCCAAAACCAGAGGGCATGCTCACCACAGAGCCTATATTTGAAGGCATACCAAAGGTAGCCTCGCCACTACAACAAACAACCGAAGTAGCCACTTCGTCTCACCCCACCAACACAAAAGAAGAAAAAGCGGTTGAAGTACCTAATTCCGAGGATAAGTTTGAAATTTTCAACCAAGCCTTGTCCCTAGAAATTTCAGTTCCTAATCTTGGCCCACCATTATCACCAATACTCAACGAGATGGGGATTTAACGCAAACCAAAGTCCAGTCTGATGGATTTGATAAAGTCCCAACCGGGAAGGGACGCACCTAGGAAGGCAGCCTAGACCAAGCTTCCCATTCCACCACCTGCCCAGCCCTTCCAACTGGCCGACCTAAAGAGGAAACGATTGCCAAAAAGGAAGGAGGTAGTGGGAGCTGGACAAACCCTCCCCCTCATGAGGACGAGGCGTAGATTGCGGTTAAACGGGCCAAGGTGGGGCAGAGGGGCGCTGAGAAGAGAAGCGATCCTCAGGTCGGGCCTCTAGCTTGGCTTCCTACCCCAATGCTGAATGGGGAACCTCTACTATCCAACGCCTCAATCCGGAATTTCCAGGGAGGAGTAGCTAGCTATGTGGCCGATGCAATGAAGCAGGCTTTGTTGCTCCCTGAGGACATGGCCGAGCTACGAGACATGAGGAGACATGAGGTTTTTCTCAGTCTAAAAAGATACGTTGTCATGGTATGTCCTCTTCCTTTCTTTTTCTTTTTAATTTGCTTTCTTTACCTTCTTTTCTAATTTTTGTTTCTTTCCTTGGCAGGATGTTCAAGCCTTCTTTCGGGCAAAGGAGATGACTAATTACTGCTATTGGCAAATGAAGGAGGAGGAAGGAAGGCATAATGCCGTCATGGAGGCTCTTCAGATGGCTAAGAAAAACTGGATAGGAATACCTTGCACATCAAGGGCTCGTTCTTGGAGTGTACGGCCATCTTTTGGTTAAAGTAGCTAACATACTCCACAGAGTCTATTTTACCATTGTACATGGTGAACGTAGGCTGCGTAAACCGTCGAGGAAGTCTCCCTTCCTCAATCCAGCGCGTGAAAGGTGACTTGGAAATTTAATTGAGTGCTTTACTTATGGCGTCATTTCCCAGGCCTAGCAAGGACGAATTTCTGTTTCTACGCTCATGATGATAATCCTCATCATATGAGAAAGACTTGCTAAGGGGAGTCCTTGATTTGCGCCTATAGTTGCCATCCTCTTCACCATCAGAAGAGAAGTCAAAGTTAGATGGAGCTCGTTTTTGCAGTTCAGGGTATAAGCTTCTCTTAAGGTGATCGATCTCCTTCTGCATGTTTCTGGCATTCTCCTCATAGGAGACATGGCTTTTACCCCGAGACGGGCTTTTACTAGTATAGGTAGTATGTACACTTTCCTCCCGGTCCCTCTTTCGTTCAAGATCACGGAAGTGATCTTGACGCTGAGAACTCATAGATTCTGCTTGGTGTGGACCTGAACCTACCATCGTTGAAAGTTGGAGTCACTATAACACCAGTAATTCCCACAGACGATGCCAATTATAAGGACCGAATTTGAATTCCTAACCCAAAATATGAATGGACTTAGGTCCAAAAAACCCAAAACAATGAATTTGTAGAGAAATGGGTTAGAAAACTGGGTTTTAGTTAATCGAACAACAAGTTAAGTAGGTTGATGACGAAAGAGTGAAGATAGACAAGTTTAGACTAAAGAAAAAATGTCCTCGGCAATATCCGAGGAGACTGGTTTTTATATAATGCTCTTAAATATGGTTACAAGTCTGGTTCTAAATTGCTACAGTATTTCTTCTCTCATTTTTCGATCCCCTAGTCTCGTTGCCCCCTCCTTCTTTTATACTATCTTTCATTTTCATCCCTATCTTCCACATGCATGCTAGATGGTTGGTGTTAATACTTGTCCCATCAGCACCTCCCATAAGTCTTCATGTAGTAGCTGTAAGGTTTAAATCCATTGTTCAGGTATCACCTCCATATTAACACGTTAAGGAGTTAGCTGCAGTGCATTTAATGCAGAGATAGCAGCTTTCTCCTTAGATATTTTAGAACACTTCCATATCTTGGGCTCCCATAGTGTTTATCTGTATCAACTGAGTATTTCTATGACGTTCCCTCAAATGGCAGACAACCTTTATAGGCATCGGCCTCGGTTAGCCGAGGAGTCTCTTATCCTCGGCATAACCCCTTGGGCCATTATGATCTAAACTGACTTTTTCATTTGTCAACATGGGTTCTTTTGACAGCATTTACTCTCCCTTGGATGCCTTCAGTCCTCGGCTTGGGCCTTAGGTCCATTATATGCATAAATAATGGATTCCGAGATCCAATGTCCCTACAAAAACAAATGGACATGTTCAGTTGAAAAAGTACTAGATGTAAGCCAAATCTTTTTAAAAATCCCTCATTCATCTTATATTTTTTGGTAAATAAATGTAACTTTAGATAAAAATTTAAATGATATTCCCTTAGATTTTTACTAAAATCTTGTAACACGTAACAAATTTATTTAGATGACTAATGCATCATTTTTGTTTCCTCTAATTACTCTTATACCATAATAACTCATTAATTCAAAGTGTATTTAATTTATTTCATAAGAATAGAAAATTTTATAGATTATTTATTCACGGTTTCTTTTTTCTAGTTACTCTTATACCATAATAGCATTTCCTAAAAATGTATAAGTAAATCTTTTTAATAAAAGCATTATTCACTTCTTAAAAAAATTTCATTTATAAAATTAGAGATATGGAAGCTATTATTTTTCCTTTAGAAGAAACAGTAAATGTTGATTTAATCGTTAGGAGTTAAAATTTTTTTAGTTTAAAAAAAAAGAAAAAAAAAAGCAGAAATGTTATGCACACACCTTGTTATATGTGAAAAAATAGCATTTGTTAAATCATGTTATAAGCATATTTTGGGTGTGTGCAGGTTATTCTTTGGATTTGTATTTTTTATTTTTTATATATATCTTTAGCTTGGCACCCTTGTAGAAATTTTATGGCTCCATCACTGTATTAGAAGTCAATTTCTTATCCGCTTCTTAATATATATTTATACATCTTAATATTTTTTTTTAACAATAGTGAGGTGTCAAAATTAAAGAAATTTAAAATTGTAATGTGTAAGTACTAATGATGATCAAAGATTCATCATATGATGTCGGGTTACACACATTAATAGAGAGCAAGATAACCAAGTTACATCGTAATTTAGTAGTTTCCTATCCTATTTTTGGAGCTTTTACCTTAACAGGAACCGTAGTGCTTCCTATATAAACACAACCCAAGACCACAACCACAAGATAACTAGATTTCTTTACATAGATTCTGCTTGGTGTGGACCTGAACCTACCATCGTTGAAAGTTGGAGTCACTATAACACCAGTAATTCCCACAGACGATGCCAATTATAAGGACCGAATTTGAATTCCTAACCCAAAATATGAATGGACTTAGGTCCAAAAAACCCAAAACAATGAATTTGTAGAGAAATGGGTTAGAAAACTGGGTTTTAGTTAATCGAACAACAAGTTAAGTAGGTTGATGACGAAAGAGTGAAGATAGACAAGTTTAGACTGAAGAAAAAATGTCCTCGGCAATATCCGAGGAGACTGGTTTTTATATAATGCTCTTAAATATGGTTACAAGTCTGGTTCTAGATTGCTACAGTATTTCTTCTCTCATTTTTCGATCCCCTAGTCTCGTTGCCCCCTCCTTCTTTTATACTGTCTTTCATTTTCATCCCTATCTTCCTCGTGCATGCTAGATGGTTGGTGACTTGTCCCATCAGCACCTCCTATAAGTCTTCATGTAGTAGCTGTAAGGTTTAAATCCATTGTTCAGGTATCACCTCCATATTAACACGTTAAGGAGTTAGCTGCAGTGCATTTAATGCAGAGATAGCAGCTTTCTCCTTAGATATTTTAGAACACTTCCATATCCTGGGCTCCCATAGTGTTTATCTGTATCAACTGAGTATTTCTATGACGTTCCCTCAAATGGCAGACAACCTTTATAGGCCTCGGCCTCGGTTAGCCGAGGAGTCTCTTATCCTCGGCATAACCCCTTAGGCCATTATGATCTAAACTGACTTTTTCATTTGCCAACATGGGTTCTTTTGACAGCATTTACTCTCTCTTGGATGCCTTCAGTCCTCGACTTAGGCCTTAGGTCCATTATATGCATAAATAATGGATTCCGAGGTCCAATGTCCCTACAAAAACAAATGGACATGTTCAGTTGAAAAAGTACTAGATGTAAGCCAAATCTTTTTAAAAATCCCTCATTCATCTTATATTTTTTGGTAAATAAATGTAACTTTAGATAAAAATTTAAATGATATTCCCTTAGATTTTTACTAAAATCTTGTAACACGTAACAACTTTATTTAGATGACTAATGCATCATTTTTGTTTCCTCTAATTACTCTTATACCATAATAACTCATTAATTCAAAGTGTATTTAATTTATTTCATAAGAATAGAAAATTTTATAGATTATTTATTCACGGTTTCTTTTTTCTAGTTACTCTTATACCATAATAGCATTTCCTAAAAATGTATAAGTAAATCTTTTTAATAAAAGCATTATTCACTTCTTAAAAAAATTTCATTTATAAAATTAGAGATATGGAAGCTATTATTTTTCCTTTAGAAGAAACAGTAAATGTTGATTTAATCGTTAGGAGTTAAAATTTTTTTAGTTTAAAAAAAAAGAAAAAAAAAAGCAGAAATGTTATGCACACACCTTGTTATATGTGAAAAAATAGCATTTGTTAAATCATGTTATAAGCATATTTTGGGTGTGTGCAGGTTATTCTTTGGATTTGTATTTTTTATTTTTTATATATATCTTTAGCTTGGCACCCTTGTAGAAATTTTATGGCTCCATCACTGTATTAGAAGTCAATTTCTTATCCGCTTCTTAATATATATTTATACATCTTAATATTTTTTTTTAACAATAGTGAGGTGTCAAAATTAAAGAAATTTAAAATTGTAATGTGTAAGTACTAATGATGATCAAAGATTCATCATATGATGTCGGGTTACACACATTAATAGAGAGCAAGATAACCAAGTTACATCGTAATTTAGTAGTTTCCTATCCTATTTTTGGAGCTTTTACCTTAACAGGAACCGTAGTGCTTCCTATATAAACACAACCCAAGACCACAACCACAAGATAACTAGATTTCTTTTCCTTGATTACACACGTACACACTCGCACTTTCTTCATGGATTCATTAGTGCTATGCCTTTTTGTGACTCTGCTTGCTGCTGTTGGGCATGCAAGTGCTGCCGAGGATGTTCCTTGGTCACAAAATTATGTCATCTTGTATGGACAAGAACATACCCAGCTTCTTAACCAAGGGAAAGAGATTCAAATTTCAATGGACCAATCATCAGGTTGATCTTCTATTTTATGAGTGTTCTTCTAATTAATTTGTTCTTGCATGCACTTATACATGTGTTTGTGATGTTAACTTGTGTGTCTTATTTGTATCTTTATGGCTTTTATAATTGTGAAATAATGATGCTCATGTCTAAAAGAGATAACAGAATCTGATGCTTTAGTCTTCTTTTGTGTGTGTGTTTTTATTTTTTTTTTATTATTTAATTTGTATGTGCATACTCATGCAACACAGGTTCAGGTTTTAGGTCCTTAAAAACTTACGGTTCTGGATTCTTTGGTATGAGAATGAAACTCCCGAATAAAGATACAACCGGAATTATTACAAGCTTCTATGTAAGTATTTCATATTTTGGACCCCCTAATCTCCCTTGGCTAATCCCATCAATTGCCTAATTTGGTATACATGCATAATAAATGATACTAATACTAGTGTTTGTTAATGGCAGCTAAGATCACATACAACCAAGCATGATGAGCTCGATTTTGAGTTTTTGGGTAGTAAGACACAACAATATTTGTTGCAAACAAATGTGTTTACAAATGGTCAAGGTTTTAGGGAGCAAAGAATCTCTCTTTGGTTTGATCCAACTACAGACTTTCATAATTACCAAATACTTTGGAACCAACATCAAGTGGTGTATGAATAATATCTCTCCCATGGCCTCATCCATTTTATTTATTTGCTTATTCTTGACAATATTTTCTAACATAAAAGTTTATGTATAGGTGGTTCGTGGATGACACTCCCATAAGAGTGTTTAAGAATAACAACAAAATTGGAGTGGGTTACCCAGCACAATCAATGCAAATAGAGGCAACCATTTGGAATGGATCATGGGCTGGTGAGCCAAATTGGAGTCAAGCACCCTTCCAAGCCTACTATCGAGGATTTGGCATTGATGGTTGCTTAGCTCAAAACCACACCATTGGTTTTTCTGAGTGCTCTTCTCCCACATATTCATGGAATGGGGTGAAGTACTGGAGGTTAGACAGAAAACAACAAAGTGCATACGAAGATGTGAGAAACAAATACTTGGTTTATGACTATTGTTTAGCTAGGTTCAAACCTCCTCCAGAATGCCCAAGTAACCAGTAGAATTGTACCCGGTCTTGTATATGCCATAATATGCTATATTTTAGTATCAAAGTACAAAAAAGTCCATTACCCAGTCTAGTAATAATAATAAAATTTGCAATTGTGTTACAATACTATCCTAAATTTATAATAGTACTATAGCTCACTTGCAAAATTAAAATATTGTTTTCTTTCTCTTTCTCTCTCTCCTTGGCTCACCACAAAATTAAAATACTGTTTTTTTTTTTAATTGTTTTGGGTTATATATTTTATTGTGAAGACATATTATTTTAATGTGTTGTATAGGAATATAAAAGTTAAGATGTTAGGTGTATTGTAAAATAATATGATATAATAGATAAAATAACTTTTAAGATGATAAAATGAGATATTTTATAGAAACCGAATGCATAACACTCTTAGAAAATAATTTTGGGAATTTGTGTACACTACAAAAATGCGCTTTTGAGTCGAGTTTTAGAGTCACGCGGCTTCAAAGTTGATCTATAGTTGCGTTTACTAAATGCGGCTATAGACCAACTCTGAAACTGCGTTTTTAAAAAGGCGGCTACAGACCTAGCCGGAGTTTTTTTTTTTTTGAATATGTTTGGAGCTGTGTTTAATAAATGCAGCTTCGGGTATGCATAGAGCTGCGTTTAATTAAACGTAGCTTCTACATGTCTAGAGCTGCGTTTGGTTAAATACGGCTTAAAGATTTAGTATAAATAATTTAAAAAAAAAACTCATGAATACTCCACACAATTGAAAAAAAACCCTAAGCTCTCGGTCTCAAAAAACTCTCAGACCACTCTCATCTCTCAAGCTACCTCTCGATCCAACCCTCAACTCTCAAACTCCTTCCCTCACTTCCACCCTCTCCAAATCCCCTTCCTCCCTCCGCTCTTCCCTGCTCTCCATTCCCTTCTCATCGATCGGTAACACACACACACACACTCTCACACACACACACACTTTGCACTATCTCTGTATGCAATAATGTTAAGATGGGTTTGATTCATTGATTTTGAGTTGGGTTTGCAGGCATTTGTACATAGAGAAGAATCAGCGCCGACAAAGCTGGGTCTCTCCCTCTCTCTCTCGAACTCTCAATCTCACTCAAGACACTCTCGCAAGGCCGACTAACAATAAGTTTTTTAAATTGTTTGTTTTGATTTGTGTTTTAGGGTTCCCATTTTTGGTTTAAAGGGACTTTTGGAGAGACAAATTTCATGGGATTTTGAAAAGTAAATAGTTGTGTCCAAAAGGTTAGGTGATCGACATCCAATCCAGGTGAGATGGTCTAAAATTTGGATTAAAGTTTTACTGGAAAGGACTAAGCTGTTACCTTTTTTATGTTTGGGTGTTGGAAATCATTTTCAAGATATAGTTGTTAGATTAAGCTTTTCTAATTCTTATAAAAAATGAGGATAATTACCCCCATATAATGCCTTCATTTTTTAGAGAGAAGGAAGATGTGATATTTCAATTAGTTCTCCACCATGATTTTTTTAGATAAAATAGGATTAATCTCACAATTTATTTATTGCATTTTAACTTGTTATCGCTCCGCAAAAATTTAGCTTCCAGCCAGTTACAATGTTGAGTATAATGTCTGAAACTTACCCAAGTAACCCACAAATAAAAGCCTGGAACATTACTACCCATGTTAGTTTTGGTCTGGTCTTCCTGCAAAAGTTGTAAACAATAATCATTAACTGAAGCGGCATAAGCATATATATATATATATATATTTAGCGTCCATTATATTTTTCCTCTTCCCTATGTTTTATTTTCGTAGATTACAGATTACATTAACAAAATGTAAAATCATTAGCCCATCAAAAAAAAAAAAGGTAAAATCATTAGAAGGCATATCTTAAAATGCCAAAAACATTTTGAACAAGTAGATATATAATCAAAGTAGAATGCAATATTTATTTAATGAGATTTTTATACCAAAGAAATAGCTTTTATATATGTATTTGAAGAACAACACCTTTCAAAGATGAGAGCAAGAGGAACCATGAAGGCAGTGGCAAACAACATACGGTAGGCAATAAGGATCCTCAAATTCACTCCATTTTCTGATACAAGTTTGTATAGTATATTCATCCCTGCATATACAATCTGAACTACTACCATTAAAAATTTAAAATCCCTGGCTTCAAGCTTTGTATTACATTACATAGGTACCCCATCTTTTGCATATATTGTATAGTACTCTGACAGAGAGAGAGAGAGAGAGAAAGGCCTGATTCATGCGGTGCAAGCTATGCCCTCACGTCACTTCAAGTCCACTTAGCCTCCACGTATGGTTGCCAAGAGACACGTAAGAGAATCTTCCTTGGACTCCCAAGTATTCCATCGCTCATGTTATAGTGGAAGCACAAATTGACAAATCAAAATATTGCATGTTTCTTTTGCTTTTCCTTTATTTCCAAATAAAGGAAAAGCAAAAGAAACATGCAATATTTTGATTTGTATTTGGAGTGAACACAAAAAAAGCTCAGTTGGATAGTCGTACAAGACTTGATTTTGTTGTTGATATTAAATACATACTGATCTTATATATTGGTCCCTAGTGATCAAAATCTGAAAAGTTTTTGAAACTAAAATTTCCTTCTTTTTTTCCTTCTTTTTTCTATTTATTAGTAAACAAGAAGAAAAAAAATTGCTGCCACTGCCACCATTGGACAACCTGTGTTCCCATGTGAAATTAAGAATCCATTAATCACTAACTGTTTACTATATACTTCAGAAATTGTGTTTGAGAATAGAAACTAAAAATGTACAATAACAGTGATACTAATGTATGCCAGTTTGGTTTGAGGGTTCTGGTTTTAGACCTAACCCTCTAGAATAAGGTTTTTTTTTCTATGATTAACTTTCATGAAGACTCCAAGTCACCGTTTCTTTTATGTATATATACATATAATTATATATCTCAATATATTATTGGTAGTGGGAGGTTGGGATTTTATTTGGACCACGCGTTGTTTCACGTGATTTAACACGCTAACTCAATAAAGGCAAAAACCACCTAACAGAAAGAACAAGGAAAAAGAAAGGAAACCAGGAAAAAAGGCTGAAAAAAAATAAGATTGAGCTAAAAAGAGTAGAAGACACGCCTCTAAGTATAACAGTTCATATTGTTTGTTCATTTTATCCAAATCTTCTATTTTTCCACTCTTCTGTCCAAATAATTATATATATATATATATATAAATGGGAAAGATATTCAAGGAATACCACTTTGAAACAGTGCCAGATATGTTTGTATGACTCATGTACCACAATGATATTCATATTGATCATGAATTCATGATGTTATTGACTATTCCAATTTTAAATATGTTGCTCGTATGTCACTTGTCATTTCTTTTAATTCCCAAGGATATATCCTCGTATCATGTAGCCTAGCTTTTACATGCTAAGTAATTTGTTTTCTTACAAATACGATCACCATTTTATCTTTGTCTTGCATACCAACAAGTCCAGTTAGTCCAAAAATCACAGTCTCTGTTATGTGATCTCGTTTTTTGTATTTACTTCAAACAAGGATTTTTGGGACCATTGGGTTCTATTGGCAGGAGAGAGACCAGTTGGCTCACTACTAATTAGGACTTTTTTGTTGAAGTCACTTACAATAAAGTCTTTCTTAATATTAGAAACTCTGGTACATATACACTTACGGATTTTATCAGGGTACAACCTATAGATCCCAAAGGCAAAAATCAATCCACTATATAGAATTGAATTTTTACAAATAATACAACCCTATTTTGATTTACTACTTCTTGTAGAGTACTCACTAACGTAACCATGTGTAACTTTGAATCTACAAACTCTTTTATTAGTGATTTTCATTGTACATGAACACACCACTCACCAATTCAAGTACTTTTTTGAAGATTCATTCGAGCAACTTGGATGTAACCAAACTACAAGAAGTTTGTCTTGATTACCAAATCTTCAAAAACTTGAACTTGGATCTCCAATTGATGCTTTAAGAGAGATTGTAGGAACTTCAATGCTTGTATGCTGAACATGACTCTCCAAAAGTCTTGAAAAATATGCCTAGGGTTGCTTTTTTTTTTTTTTTTTTTTAATATATATATCTTGGCTTGAAACCCACAAAATCCTAGTTCATGACAGTTGTAGAAACAAATCAAAAATTGGTTGAGTATGAATCTCAATTGGTTGAGTTAAGTAGAGCTCGATCGATTGAGGGATCATCGATTGAGGGATCAAACTAGCTAGAGTCGAGATCCTAGAAACTAGGGTATTTTTTGAGTTTGAACTTTGGTCTTGTCGTGGACTTGAAATAGACATCATAACATACCCAAGGCACTCTATGATTCTATAACTTCGTTACATATGGTTAAATTGGGTCCTAGACGCCTCTATTGCATCAAGTAGATACCTTGCCTAATTGTCACGTATTATTCTTTTAATAATAATTTTACTATTAACTTTTTATTAATAGCTTTTTATTACACGGTTATTCTTCAATCCAACACATATTTTGTTCTTATCAACCTTTTTATTAAATTGTTATCAATTTAACACACGAAAAACTGTTTTTATTGATTTTTTTTTTTTTTATCAAATTAATACATGTTTCAGGTTTCATATAAAATAACAATTTTGAAATATAGTAGTCTTGTGTTCTTATCAACTAAAATTATCAAAAAAAAAAAATCTATATATCACATCACCCTGTTTAGATAAATTTAAGTTGGGTCTACTACAAATCACCTAGGCAAGTATATCTCTCATTTGCTAAAAGGAAAAGGTTGAAAAGAATTAAAATTACATAATCCAGAATTCAAAGGACTCCTATGTCCACAGGTATCCCTCTTATGCTACTTGAAGTTGAAGCCTTCAAGGTCTGTCTTCAAGTTTTTCTGTGTTTATGGTATTACCGTGTTTATCATGAGGCTAACTATGAGCATTAGCATTTCTTATTATCTCTTTTGGATTTGCGCAAAATCAAACACCTCAAACTTGAGTTGTCTTACATTAGGCTCCCCATAAGCCGTGTATACCTTGCTTCCATTTCTTTTTTTTTTTTTTTTTTTTTTAATGCTTGAAATTTGGATTCTTCTTAATTATTGAATTGGAGCTTCCAATCGAAAGAAACGTTCTTATCCCTCAAATAGTTCTATTTGTTATAGAATCAAAGTGCTCATTTTCTTTGAAGTATTGTTATATATGCCTTGACAATCAACAAGCTTTTCTTTGTCTCGAGTAAGGTGTTCAAACAAAACTACTTTTAAATTTTAATATTCTTTTTTTTCCATTAATATTTTTGCTAACAAAACCACAATTTACTTACAACACATTATTTTACAGTTTCATTAAATGCACAATGAAAATTAATTCATGCAGTTTATATCTAGTACATTTAGTTACTAGTAGATAATGTCCCGCACGATGCGCAGATATTTTGTAATTTTATTTAACAATAATTTTGATTTTTTTTAGACCCATATATAATGCTCGTTTTGTTATATAGTATTTATGATGCTTCCTCACACTATTGCTGAATGCTTTGAAACTCCATCTTCTTATTTCATTTTTTTTCCTTGTCTTAGAAGTAGTTTATGACTATTGAGTGGGTTTTCTTTGCTAATCTAGATATATGAAATTGGAATTGTATAGTTCTTAAATATTTATAGGAGATATTAGAAATTTAATATTTAAAATAATAAAATTACATCTAGATGAAATGTAGACTTTATTTTTGAAAATGAACACTTCCACAATCACTCCATTCTCACCACCTAACGTCAATTGCAACTTGTTTACGTTGGGCAAGGATCGTTGCATTCCTGACAAAGGGTGGAGGCAGCAAATGAGGAAGCCCACATTTCTGAGGAGGCAAGACCGGTGCCAACACTGGTGGCAAGTGACAATGAGACATGAGCCCCAGGTAGTTAACATGTCTTCGAATTAATGTAAAGTTTGATATTTATTATTGGATGGTTGGATCAGTTCTAATAGCTATCGCAAGAATGTGTTCACATTTTTTAATATTGTAGGATTTATGTTTTGCAATTTGAATTATGAGTTGTTGGTTTACAAAACCTAATAATATATTTAAAAGACCTAATAATTTATTATATTCTGTTGACTTCGGTCCGTTTGGTTCATTCATTTCCATTGGGTCCAATTTGGTCGACTTTGATCTATTCGGTCCAATTTGGTCTGTTCAATCCATTCATTTTTGCTCAGTCCATTTCGGTCCAATTTGGTCTACTTAGGTCCTTTAGGTCCACTATGGTCCATTTGATCACTTCAGTCCAATTTGATCAATTTTGGTCCATTCCATCCACTTTGGTCCATTTTAGTTCACCTTGGTCCATTCAGTGCACTTAAGAATGATCAAAGATAAGTTTGGGTTGAAATTATATATTCTAAATCTAAATTTATTAAGGAAAAATGAAGGCAACCCAAACGAAGTGAGGTTGCTCATCTTTTCAAAAGTTAGGTAAGTGCATGCTTGTTTAAAGATGCAAAATTAACCTAAATCAAAATAAACTCACAAAAATATTGTCATAGAAGAGGTCATAATTTGATTTTCCTTTTATTTTTATAAGTGCCAAGACATTGTGTTATTTAAGTGCTCTTCCTTTGTAGGCCAAGTTACAACGTTTCTATGGGACTTAAAAGTTACTATTAAGGAGAACTGGTTGCAAGTTGTCACAGAGGGTAATGCATTACAAAATGTGTTGATTGCCAATATAATGGGTGAACAAGTTGACTGGTCTTTTCCAAAGGGCCAATAGGCATCTAGGTTCATTAGTCACAATACCAAGAAGTCTCATACATGTATGAAGTCACAAAATTAAGAATTAACATTCGTTCTAATTATAATGCAAATCAACAAATGTTCTCAACAATTAACTTGATCTAGTAGGGGAGGTATTGGTCGTTTGCGACCTCATTAATCACAAAGTCAACAGAATATGTTGCTGTTGGCTATGATTGAAAGTTACACTTGCACAACCAATGGGTTACATGAATGCGTGGGAGAAAGGCCTAAATTTCCAAATGTTTTGTTTAAATGAAATCATAAACCATTTATTATTTAAGTTGCTAGATGCATAATTTTTGCGTGGTGTGATATTTTTCACTAGTTGTGAGCTTTGTTAAATCAGTTATAATATTGGTGGTTTTGTATATACAGATGATTATGTTCAAACCCTAGCACCGATACAAAATCCAGCATCGAAAAATAGGCATGCGAGACGTGGGAAAACAAAGTTGGTTGACATGTGGGCAATGACTGGTGAGTACAAAATCCAGTTGCCATTAAATGATGAAGGCCAACCGATTAGGCGGGCCGAGTCTTTGTTTGTTCGATGGTTGGGCTCATATTGCGAGAATGGCCTATTATGCCCGCTTACGCCTGCTAGGTGACCAAGCATTCCTTCAAATTTTAAACAGGATTGTTGGGCAGAGATTGAGGTAGTATGCAAATAAAATATAAGTTATTTTTCTTCACAATTGCTGTCCTAATTAAATGTCATATTCAGCCGTTGTTCTAATTAAGTTACACCATTTTGCTAACTCCACTTTTGCATTTCAGAAACGGTATATAATTGATCCCACTATTGTCACACCACCTAATCAAATGGCATGGGCAATGCATCAACTAGGGGAACTGAGGAGAAATCGCAGGACCAAGTTGAAGAAGGATCACAAAAAATGTGGGAGGACACGTGAACAAGTATTAGCTAGCAAACCGGCATCGGTTATCATAGTGCAATGGACGGAGATGGTTGACTATTGGTTCAACGACAAAACTGTGGTACTGCTACTTTCTTCGTCAATCTCATCTTCTTCTTCTTCTTCTTCTTCTTCTTCTTCATTTTTTTTTTTTTTTTACGGTAATGTGGTTGCAGACTAAAAGTAACAAAAACAAGGAGAGTCAATGTAAGCAGGAAGAAATAGCAAGGTCTGGGGCCAAAAATTTGGCACAAATTTCTAAAGAAATGGTAAGAAATATACTTAGAATTCATGAATGCCTACATGATGTTTTTGATATTTTGTTTTCCTATTTATGGTTTTAACCTCATTTCATATGTTTTAGGAATAAGGATAAGTTAGTTAAATTATAGGTATTTTTGTAAGTAAAAAATGCAATAAATTCCTTATTTTATGCATCCTCTTAATATATAGAGATGACTTTGTTACTCCTCTTAATATATAGATGTGGTGGGGCAAAGCCCAGCCATACGTAGTGGGCCTAAAACCCAAGGTGAAGATTAATGTATGTCCGAGGAGGATAAAATTGTCGAGGGGTATTTCGCGTGAAAGAAGGATACATAGGGATGAAGAAACTCTGTCCGAAGAGAGCATCA
>NW_027069681.1:864718-899105 GCF_002906115.3 Quercus suber | reverse complement strand
CAACATTAGTTGTTGGCAATTCCACGTTGACTTCAGAAGAATTTGAAGTTGAACCTTTTCTTTTGAAAAAATCAAGCATTGTAGTTGATTTTTTCATGATCTACAAATAAAATAAGAATCACCATTATTTTCTTAAATTTGTGTGAAAATTTTCTATAATATATGATTTGTTTTTTTCTTTTTGTCTTTAGTCTACCTTTATTTATGTTTTTGTGTTTGTCTACCTTTATTTATGTATTTGTGTTGTCTTTGTGTTGTCTGTGTCTCCCTCTTTCTAACACTGACCCACTAACCCAGACACTAATTGGCCTTACAGAAAAAAAAAAAAAAAAAAAAAAAAAAAAAAAAAAAAAAAAAAAAAAAAGCAAAATTATGTCTCTTTCTCTCATAACATTATTCCGCCAAATTGCTCCATGATCATTTCCGTTTGATACAAATGTGCATCTAAGCATTGCCGAATTACAATTTTGAATTCATGTTTAGAGTGTTATGTATTGCAAGCAAAAATTTGGCAAATTTAACTTGACAAAGAATAATTTGTGCAGTTTTTACCATGAAATGGTCAAGAAAGCATTTCCATTCATCGAAAGATGCTAAGTATGTCAAAATGGTGGACATTCTAAGCATGTTGTACAGTTTTTTGTGAATAGACATGAACAAACGTTTGTATATATATTTTTGTTAACACAAGGTTAATGATGTTGCTGCAGCAGCCTATGGCTATTTGAGGGTAGTTTAGAATGTAAAAAAAATCCTTCTTGTATATTTTTTGTGATGTACAAAACTTGTATATATATCTTTTGGCAATTTTGTGTTGGGAACTTGTGATTTGTTGTTGGGAACTTGTGATGTGGGGATGTAAAAACGCAGCTCCAAAGCCTTAGCCGTGGCTACAGGTCCAAAGCCTTAGTCGTGGCTACAAATGCAACTCAAAGCTGGTCTATAACCACGTTTTTCTGAAATGTGACTATAGGTTTGGTTCTATAGCCGCATTTCTAAAAACGCAGCTATAGTTCTAACCTTTAGCCGCGGTTATGAAAATGCGGCTATAGACCCGCAGGGGCTATTACTGCGCAGATTAGGCCTGGTTTACAAACACGACTATAGGAAACGCGGCCATAGCCTATAGCCGCGTTTTTTGGGCCTATAGTCGAGTTTTTGAAATACGGCTATAGCCCCCTTTTTTGTAGTGGTAACAACTGAAAACACTTTAAATAGAACCTAACCTTTTTATTGTAGAGTGATTATAGCATTCACAGCTCGAAATGCCATCCTATCCTATTTTACTATCTCAAAAAAACTAATTTATCAATTATACCATACTATTTTACAATACTCCTAGCATCCCAACTTTTATTTTACAATACAACACATTAAAATAATATAAATTATACAATAAAATATATTTCATTCTCTCTCTAATTTCTGTCTCCCTTCTTCTCTCTGAATCAGTCATCACTTCACCATAGAGAAAACCCAATTCCCCCAGCACAGAAACTCATCCCAAACCCCAGGTAAACGCAGCACAGAAATTCATCTCAAACCCCAAACATTACATCCACCTCCCAAACCCAAATCAACCCAACCGTCAACAACACAACCACCCATCGATCCACCTAAAACTTTCCAATCACCACCCACCAATCCACCATCAACAACACCACCACCCACCGATCCACCATCAACAATACAACCACCATCCAAACCCAAAACTTTCCAATCACCACTCGTCGATCCACAAACCACGACACCACTTTAATCCACCATCAACAACACAACCACCACCCACTGATACACCAACTTAGCATTGCCCTGATCTACCACCACATCAAACCCATGAGCTCCACCAAACTATGAGACCTACGAAGGCTTGATTCAAGGGAAAATAGAGAATTTTTAGCTACATTGAAGAAACTAAATCCTAAGTTGTGATAGCAAGAAAAAAAAAAAAAAAAAAACAAACAAACAAACAAACAAACAAAAAAAAGACCTATAGCCGCATTTTAAATTGCAGCTCAAAGCAAGCCTATAGCCGCGTTTTTAGCTACATTGAAGAAAGTAAAAACGCGGCTCCAAAGCCTTAGCCGTGGCTACAGGTCCAAAGCCTTAGCCGTGGCTACAAATGCAACTCAAAGCTGGTCTATAACCACGTTTTTCTGAAATGTGACTATAGGTTCTATAGCCGCATTTCTAAAAACGCAGCTATAGTTCTAACCTTTAGCCGCGGTTATGAAAATGCAGCTATAGACCCGTAGGGGCTATTACTGTGCAGATTAGGCCTGGTTTACAAACACGACTATAGGAAACGCGGCCATAGCCTATAGCCGCGTTTTTTGGGCCTATAGTTGAGTTTTTGATATACGGCTATAGCCCCCTTTTTTGTTGTGGTAACAACTGAAAACACTTTAAATAGAACCTAACCTTTTTATTGTAGAGTGATTATAGCATTCACAGCTGGAAATGCCATCCTATCCTATTTTACTATCTCAAAAAACTAATTTATCAATTATACCATACTATTTTACAATACTCCTAGCATCCCAACTTTTATTTTACAATACAACACATTAAAATAATATAAATTACACAATAAAATATATTTCATTCTCTCTCTAATTTCTGTCTCCCTTCTTCTCTCTGAATCAGTCATCACTTCACCATAGAGAAAACCCAATTCCCCCAGCACAGAAACTCATCCTAAACCCCAGATAAACGCAGCACAGAAATTCATCTCAAACCCCAAACATTACATCCACCTCCCAAACCCAAATCAACCCAACCGTCAACAACTCAACCACCCATCGATCCACCTAAAACTTTCCAATCACCACCCACCAATCCACCATCAACAACACCACCACCCACCGATCCACCATCAACAATACAACCACCATCCAAACCCAAAACTTTCCAATCACCACTCGTCGATCCACAAACCACGACACCACTTTAATCCACCATCAACAACACAACCACCACCCACTGATACACCAACTTAGCATTGCCCTGATCTACCACCACATCAAACCCATGGGCTCCACCAAACTATGAGACCTACGAAGGCTTGATTCAAGGGAAAATAGAGAGAAAAAAGAAAAGAAAGGGAAGAGATCTGCTGAAACCACCAAACCCACGCCGCCACAACCACCTGCCCACACCACTAGACCTATGCCACCGCACCACCTGACCCACGCCGTATGCTTTGAGATACACCAATGCACGGGCACTGATCCACACAAAGAGGGACAAGAGAGGGGGAGGGATTGAATGAGAGGATTGAAATTGAAAAAGAAGAAACAGAGAAAAAGAAAAAAGATAAAGGAGATGAGAGTGACCGGTGAGAGAGAGAGGAGTTGAAATATCAGTTAAAGAAAACAGTAAAAAAGAACAAAATATTAATATTTTGTTTTACAATTGAGCTACAGTGCGATTTTACATTTAGAATCGCACTGTAGCACAATTGCAAATTTTTTTGCAATAGTCAGCTTTTACAAGTCCAGATGGTGTGGGGGGTTTTAGGCTTTTATACTAAATTGAACCAACATATAGCATATGTCATTCCCAATGTGAATGCTCTAACAAGCAACTGAGCATGGATACAATGATCTAGCTATTTATATACAATCTATCAAAGAAGAAAATATCTTAAACTGAATTTCGAGATAAGCGGGAAAATAAGTTAACACTAACAACCAATGAAAACTATACACATGGTTGATTACTAACAAAAAAACAGGTAGAAGCCCACTTAATTGATGCGACACCATTTCAATAAAACCATTAGTAAAGTTAGAAAAAAACAGTGTCGTATTTACAAAATTCATGAACTCTTTCACTTATGTCAAACGACGTCATTTCAGTGTTGGTCTTTAATGAGTGACTAAGAGACTGTTGGATTTTGTGTTTCCATCACCCATAGCTCAAAATATGTGGGTCCCATGGCTAAATGATTTGTTTGGGGATGTTTTCAGTTTTTGTTTCCATCACTCAATTCTTTGATTTTTTAGTGGTGAGTTATGAATACTGAAAACACATTTTAGGTGTTTAAAAGTTATGGAAAACTAAGTTATGTGGCATTTTTGTAATTAAACACTCATTAATGGGACCCACTTGTCTTGTCAAGTCAAATTTCCCACCGGTCACTCTTTTTTTTTTTTTTTTTTTCCCTTCTTCTCCACTTTTCTTTCTTTTTGTCTCTCTTCTTTCTCTGTTCCTCAGTTCGTTCTTTCTTTTTCTTTTCTTTTTTATTCCTTTTCGCCTTTCTCATCTCAGTTCGTTCTTTCTTCTTCTTCTTTTTCTTCCTTTTTGCCTTTCTCATCTCAGACCCATAAAATAATAATAAAATAAAATAAAAATCAATAAAAAAATTTTTCTTTCTCTATTCTTCATTGCAAGCATCAGTTCTTTTTTTATTTTTCCATTCCTTTTCACTAGGTTTCTGGGCTTGGGTTTTTTTTTTTTTTTTTTTTTTTTTTTTTTTTCACATTGGGTTTTTGAGTTTGGTTGCATTTTTTTTTTCTGCATTCCTTCACTGGGTTTCTAGGTTCTTTTTTTTTTTTTTTTTTTCCTTCACTTCTCACATTCTTTTCTCTAACACACAAACACAAACCCACAAACATGTGCATCCACACACACACACACAAAAAAAAATAAAAAGACTCCATACTAATCCAAATCCACACAAAAATGACCAAATTATCAATTATTAAACTATAAATACAAGTGGGTTTTTGTTGAAACTTTGATTTAGGTACCTGAATTTGAAATATGAGCAAGTGTCTTTGCGAGAGAGAAGGGATAGGGAAGGTGTGGAAGTGAAGAGAGGAAGGCCATTGGGACCCTTATTGAGGGTGGGGTCTTTTTCATCAATGGCAAGGCGCCGCGCCCGAGCTTGCCCTTCTTGCCCTTGGTGGCAGTGGTGGACTTGGCATTCTTCACTGAGTAATTTCGAGCTGAGGAAAAGGAGTACTGAGGAGGAGGTGGGTTGGGATTGGTGAGGATTGGAGAGTCCATGAATGGGGTTTTGAAGTCTTTGGTTTTGGGAGAGTAACAGGGTTGAAGGGAAAAGGAAATGAAAAGTGAGTGATATGGAATGATGAAATGGTGTGAGGCGGTAGGCTAACAGGGATGCTTGACATGGTGCTCAGGTATAAGTCCCACAACAAGTACAAAGTTTTGACTTAAAAGAAGTTGGAAATAATGTGCCAAACGGGTGGGTATAGGAAATTGAGATATTTTAAGTGATGAGTGATAAGTGATGAGTGACGAAAATTAAGTGAGGAGTGATGAGTGATGAAAAAAAAATCCAAACAGCCCCTAAACAACTCCGTTTCAATCTTTCCTATGTTCCTTATCTTCAACAGTTTGTAAATATATGAATTGTTAGGATGTGTTCTTTTATGAGTAATGCTATTGTACAAGATGTGACCTTAGGCCCACTAGACCTTGGCTTGAACATTCCTAAGGGCCGAAGTTGAGCCCAAGCTTCATGGAAAGTCTAGGACATGACCTCAGGCCCGTTGGGTCGTGGCCCGAACATTCCTAAGGGCCGAAGCCAAGCCCAAGCCTCGCAGAAAGTCCGTATCTTTTGAAGGCATGACAAACGGGCCCATGTCCGGTCCATTATAGCTTGTTCGGGAGTACATTCGCTCGAAACAATCTGTCCCTGATAGTTCAGTATTGCATTGGGGAGTATCGCTGTTGGGTGATCTTTTGGAGGTGGAAATCAGTTTCGATTTTATTATTGCTATTTCCAATGGGGCATATTCCTAGACGGGAATAATCACGTTGGACCCTACCCACACGAGTGAAACGAGAATGTAATCATGAAACCTCCACTCACTTCAAGCTATAAATAAGAGAATGGAATGGGAAGAAGGGGCTAGCAATTCGGGCGGGGGGGGGGGGAGAGAAAGAGAGAGAGAGAGAGAGAGCGAACCAATAAAACTAGGTGAGGGTAACACATAAAGGGTAGTTCGGGCATTCACTGGGGTTAAGGGAGGTTATAGTGTGACTAGAGGTGGAACTGCCCTTAGTAGGAAACTCTTGGCCCACTCTATAAGTAAATTGTGAGCCCATTCTTAAGGCCTGGTCCTTCAGGCCGAGGGTGGGTGTGTACAGCTACACTTACAAATTATTTTACAATATTTTTACAAATTGTTGATGCAACTAACTTCTTATTAGTTTTCACCTAGGTCCACCATTAACATCACATTTTCATTTATCAATAACCACTCGCCACATTAGCGGTATGTAAAGTTTTTTTTTTTTCTAAGTTTGTACTCTAGCATTACTCTTCCTTTATTTGTAAGAAAAACAAAACTTACTATAAATAGGCACCCTTAATTTAATTATATTAAATGTTTAATATTATTTGATTCTCTCTTATATTTTTTTTGTCTAAATTGTCAATTTGATTATTATTATTCTTATTACTAGATATTTATTATGATTATTTGTTATTAGAATTGCATATTCTAACATCAAACATTTATTAAGATTCTCTCTCTCTCTCTCTCTCTCTCTCTCTCTCTCTCTCTCTCTCTCTCTCTCTCTCTCTCTCTATATATATATATATATATATATCAAAAGTTTATGTAACCATCAACCAAAGTCTAATATTTTATATATTATAGATAAATAGATTATAATATACTATATATAATTATAATCACAAGATATCATATCTATGATTTGTTCTATTTAGTGGTATTTTAGCTATTGTCAAAGTTTAAATTACCACCGCACACTATTGGTGTGATGATCACTCTGGTGTGGAAGGCAAGGGTCAAGGTTTAAGTCTCCAAGAGAGAAATTTACACATATATATACGTAAATTAGGTTAGAGTAGAATTTTTATCTTATATAAATAAAAATGAAAATAAAAAAAGTTTAAAACAAAAATGTGGGGCCTGTTAATTAAAAAGGTATAGTAATCCTCAGAAGTGGACTCGGGGCCCAATGGCCAATCCGAGGACACTTAGTTATCGAGGACAGCCTAAAAAAGTTTTATTCTTACCAAATGGTAATATAGGAGGGAACGAGTAGATATTATATACAGCGCATAACACACGTCCGGNATATATACGTAAATTAGGCTAGAGTAGTATTTCTATCTTATATAAAATAAAAATGAAAATAAAAAAAGTTTAAAACAAAAACATTCTAAAAAATTTAAATAATAAACAAACAAAAAAGAAAGTTACAGAAAGTATTTGGTTATCATGTTGTCGTATAAGAACGATTACAAGTTACAATCACCAAAGCTACCAAGTACCATTTCACCTTCGTACTTTTTCATCAACGTAATCTGCAGTGAGGCAATTTGACGTTGGATGCTATTCTTTTTTATTTTTCCTTTAGTGAAGTTGGATACTAGACTACTAGTCATGTGTTTTCGTATTGTCTTAATTTGGATTATATTGTTACTAAATAATTAATTTAATCAAAAAAATATTTTTACTAAATAAAAAGAAAAGAATAAGGCAATAGAGAGGCCTCAAAATTACAGAAATTTGCAATAGTGAGAAAGTGTTTTTATCTTAATGTAAATTGTGAGTTGTAAATAACTAAATATGATAAAAGATTGGTCATATGATGTCGGGTTACACACATTAATAGGCACATAATTTATTTTGTTTCAGTTTTTTACAGGTAAAAAGCCAAAACAATGCTATAACTCGTATCTTAGCCCAGAGATCTTTATTAAATCACAATTTATTTGTATGGATGAAGGATCTTTCATAGGATCTCTTTCCAGTTCTTTAGCATGATTTTATCCAATCCTAATTACCCTTTCTTAAAAAAAGAAAAGAAAAGAAAATTTATAAATACATATCCATTGTTTTATTTTTTGTGTTATATTTTGTGCTCTGCTAATTATGGTATGTCATGTGTCTAATTTTTTTTTCTATTTTAAATTATTTTATAAGGAAAGTAAAAAAAAAAATTAAAAAAAAATACAGTGTAAGTTATGATCGATAGAATACAAAGTAATAAACTAGCTCATAAATTATAAAAAAGTGACACGATTCTGTTTAAGTTTTTCCTGCTCTATGTTTGGAGCTTTCCTTTTCAGGAAGCAAGGTGTTTGCTATATAAACACAACACAATAGTAAAAGACCACAAACCACACCATAACCTAGATTTCTTTCCCTTGATTACACACATACTCGCACTTTGTTCAGGGATTCATTAGTGCTTTGTCTTTTTGCAATTCTGCTTGTTGCTTCTGCTGGGGATGCTAGTGCTGCCGAGGATGTTCCTTGGTCACAAAACTATGTCATCTTGTACGGACAAGAACATATCCAGCTTCTTAACCAAGAGAAAGAGTGTCAAATTTCTATTTACCAAAATTGAATTCAATTTTATAATTGTTCCTCAAATTAATTTGTGCATGCACTTGTATATGTGTCTGTGATGTTAACTTGAGTTTGTGTTATTTGCATCATTATGATTTTTATAAGCGTGTGTGATGCTCACGTGATAATCCCATGCTTACCTTAAATATTTTTTTTTTCCATGTGTGTGCATACACAACACAGGTTCTTCTTTTAGGTCTTTAAAAACTTACAATTCTGGATTCTTTGGGATGAGAATGAAACTCTCGAATAAAGATACAACTGGAATTATTACAACCTTCTACGTAAGTATTTCATTTTTTGGACCCCTCTCCCTTGGCAAATCCCATTGCTTTTCAAATTTTGTATGCATGCATGCAATATATGATCCTAATACTGGTGTGGGTTTATGGCAGCTAAGATCACATACAGAAAACCACGACGAGCTCGATTTTGAGTTTTTGGGTACTAAGAAGACACAACCTTTTTTGTTGCACACAAATGTGTTTACAAATGGTCGAGGTGATAGGGAGGAAAGAATCTCTCTTTGGTTTGATCCAACGGAAGACTTTCATGGTTACCAGTTACTTTGGAACCAACATCAAGTGGTGTATGAATAACATCTCTCCCCTCTTTTTACTCTTACACTCATTTTTTAGTATTTACTTTTTTATGTCCATGGTGGATATTTTTACAATGCGAATATTCTTGTATTAATTGTGAATATTGATGTAAAATAAATGATATAAATGAGTGTAAGAGTATTTTTTTTTTCTTTTATTTGTTTATTCATGACAATATTTTCTAGAGTTCGCATTCGATAAGAATAGGGTGTAAAACTCATGTTTTAAATCATTTAATAAAAGATTATCACATCAACTTTTTACTTAAAACTCAATACATCCTACCACATATAATAACATTTTAATAAACTTCTAATTAAGTTAGATTTTCAAATGAGTATTAAAATTAATTAAGTGTTGTATCTATTCTTTAATATGCAATATGATAATGTAATATGTTAGAATTGGAGGGGTAAAACTTGAGTTTTGCATCACATCCTTACTAAATTTAATCTTTATTTTTTAACATTGAAGTTTATATATAGGTGGTTTGTGAATGGTGCTCCCATAAGAGTGTTCAAGAATAATGCAAATATTGGAGTGGGTTACCCGGTACAAGCAATGCAAATAGAGGCGACCATATGGAGTGGATCATGGGCTGGTGAGCCAACTTGGAGTCCAGCACCCTTCCAAGCCCACTATCAAAGATTTGACATTGATGGTTGCTCAGCTCAAAACAACAATGTTATTCTCATTGTTTTATTATTATTATCATTATGGGCAAGCAAAAACAGAGCCCATTTTTTTTTCTTTCTCCTTTTCATTTTCTCTCTCTTTTTTGGGTTGTTGACACATGTCATAAATGATCAAGTAAAATCATTTTTTTAAAGTACAATCTTCTCTGTTAATTGTATGTGGTTCCCCCTTAATAGGAGATTTACTTTTGAATGGGTGTACTTCTAAATTGATGGGGAGAAACTTCCTCACACCCGCAATGAAGACAGTAATTATTAAGATTGCTATTAATACAATAACATGATACTCTCTCTTTTTATATTGATGGTAAATCTTATTAATGTGTTTTTTAAAAAATATCTAATAATTTTTTTCTCTTTTTTCATAAATTTTCAGTCTATGGACGAAGAAAAAATAAATTCTTAGTTCTTATATGTCTTTTTATTATATGTGAATTTTGAAAATTTAACTATTTGATCACATTTTTTTAATAGTCTTAACACATGTCAAATCTCATTCAAACAAGATATTATTTATTATTCGATAAATAAACTTATTTTTTATGCATAATTTTAGATCACAAAAACTTGAAATGTAAATATTTTGTTAATAACATAACTATTTTTTTTATACAAGATAAAAATTATACTCTAATCTAATTTAAGTGTATATGTGTGTGAAACTCTCTCTTGGAGACTTGAACCCCGTCCCTTTCTTCTCACACCCCACAAACACTTATACTTGTAGAGTGATCATTAAATTAATTAAGTGTTGTATCTATTCTTTAATATGCAATATGATAATGTAATATGTTAGAATTGGAGGGGTAAAACTTGAGTTTTGCATCACATCCTTACTAAATTTAATCTTTATTTTTTAACATTGAAGTTTATATATAGGTGGTTTGTGAATGGTGCTCCCATAAGAGTGTTCAAGAATAATGCAAATATTGGAGTGGGTTACCCGGTACAAGCAATGCAAATAGAGGCGACCATATGGAGTGGATCATGGGCTGGTGAGCCAACTTGGAGTCCAGCACCCTTCCAAGCCCACTATCAAAGATTTGACATTGATGGTTGCTCAGCTCAAAACAACAATGTTATTCTCATTGTTTTATTATTATTATCATTATGGGCAAGCAAAAACAGAGCCCATTTTTTTTTCTTTCTCCTTTTCATTTTCTCTCTCTTTTTTGGGTTGTTGACACATGTCATAAATGATCAAGTAAAATCATTTTTTTAAAGTACAATCTTCTCTGTTAATTGTATGTGGTTCCCCCTTAATAGGAGATTTACTTTTGAATGGGTGTACTTCTAAATTGATGGGGAGAAACTTCCTCACACCCGCAATGAAGACAGTAATTATTAAGATTGCTATTAATACAATAACATGATACTCTCTCTTTTTATATTGATGGTAAATCTTATTAATGTGTTTTTTAAAA
The DNA here is from genome assembly GCF_002906115.3 of Quercus suber. Lineage (NCBI taxonomy): Eukaryota > Viridiplantae > Streptophyta > Magnoliopsida > Fagales > Fagaceae > Quercus > Quercus suber. The sequence goes on along the minus strand of NW_027069681.1, from coordinate 888,024 downwards.
AATATCTAATAATTTTTTTCTCTTTTTTCATAAATTTTCAGTCTATGGACGAAGAAAAAATAAATTCTTAGTTCTTATATGTCTTTTTATTATATGTGAATTTTGAAAATTTAACTATTTGATCACATTTTTTTAATAGTCTTAACACATGTCAAATCTCATTCAAACAAGATATTATTTATTATTCGATAAATAAACTTATTTTTTATGCATAATTTTAGATCACAAAAACTTGAAATGTAAATATTTTTTTTAATAACATAACTATTTTTTTTATACAAGATAAAAATTATACTCTAATCTAATTTAAGTGTATATGTGTGTGAAACTCTCTCTTGGAGACTTGAACCCCGTCCCTTTCTTCTCACACCCCACAAACACTTATACTTGTAGAGTGATCATTACACAAAAGATACACGGTTGTTTGATGACATTAGGGATGACAATTTTGCCCCACCCTGCTTGACCCGCCCCTCCCCGCTTCACCCCGTGTGGGTTTTCCCCGCCCCACAAAGGTGGTGGGGCGGGGATGGAGCGGGATTTAAGACCCGCACCACAGGGCAGGGTGGAGATGGGTTTATACTTTTTAGATCCACCCCGCCCATTTTTTTATACCCTAAAACCCTACTTTTTAAACAAAAATATCATCAGCTTATTTTATTCTACCTAAGGTGGCTCTACCTCTTTTTTCTCTCTAGCAAAGTTGGAAATAAGGTACCAATTTTAACGTTTTATTTATTTATTTATTTATTTTATCTTTATTAAAAACAAATTTATATACTATTTGAATTACTAATTTCATTCATGATTTATACATCTTTCTCAACTTACTTTTCATCATGAACATAATATAATTTTTTTTTAATGAGGTACGAGTCTGAGGCTATGTGTGTCATTGTTTTTGTAATTTTGTGTGGGCATTTGGCTGGTTAACAACACTGCTTCTTTATGCTTGTCAAAATCCATACTGGTTTGATTGCCGATATTGGTTTGTAATCAAACTAAATTGGCTAGGTTTTTGTTTTTTAATTTTTAAAGAAAGAGATGATGAGGAATACCCTATTGGTTTGATTGTCGATATGATGGCATCAATCATGTACTAGCTCTAGCTGTTCATTCTCGTTCTCCACACAAAAATTATATACAATTTAATTTTGTTTTCTATATTTTTATTAAAAAATATAAGGTATAGGTTTGAGAAAATGGAGATTCTTTTTGAAGAACTAGGCAATTTTTATTTTGTTATGTATTAGGAGTTTGGATTATTTTATTGTGTCATACTATGAGATTTTTGTTGTGATATTGTCTTGTTAAACATTTGGATAATATTATTTAGTTTTTGCTAAAAATTAGTTTGATTTGATAGGATAAATTTATTTATAATTTCAAGTATATTTTTATTATTGAAACATGTCATTTTATTTGAAAAAATGGTAATAGTTGTAGGGAAAATTAACAAGAAATAAAGTTTTACAGTGTAGGACGGGGCTTCGCAGGTCTTCACAGGGCCTTAAGAAGCGAGGATGGGGTAAGAAATTTTCTCCGTCATGCGGGACGGGGTGAGGATGGGGCAAAAAACAATCCATGCGGTACAAGGACGAAGATCCCATCTTTCGACCCCACCCCGCCCCATTGCCATTCTTAAATGACATAATTATTATTATTTTTTTTTTTAATTTTACAAATATAGAGAGTATAAATAAAAACATACCGCCCAAATTTTGAAAAGAATTTGTTTGGAAAAAACGGCTGACTTTTAGCAGTGACATGTTAGGTATGCACGTGCACCATTGCCCTTGCTCAGCTTTAACTTACAGGTGAACAGTCATTATAAGAATTTATTATTTTATTTAGAGCATTTCCCACGTGACTTTTTTTTTTCTTTTCCTTGTGGTTAAAATTTAAATTCGAAAATAGGCATTAATCTTCTTGCTAAGAGGTTGTGAACTTGTGATCGATGTGACTTGCGAGCTCTCATTTCAACACACCAGAATTTTGCACATTTAAGAATTAATTATGTATGGTTAAAACAAATATAGTTACTAAAAGTAAAAGATATGAGGACCGTTAGGTAGAGTTTCTCTCGGATTCATATACCGTCTCTTCAATTACCTACAATGGTACACGTATTTTTCTATTTTAATAGGAGCTTGGAATGTTTGGTTAATCTTTTTGACATTTTGTTTTATTTTAATTATCATAATTTTCTATTGGTGGGTGTTAATTGATTGTAAAATAAGAATGATGCATGTGACTCTCTAATAACTGAGGTTTATATAGTGCATAAATTACGACGTGCAAAATCACGTGCTTCTTTATTTTGGGCAAAAGGAAAGCTTTTTTTTTTTGGTTAAAAGGAAAGCTCGTTGTTCCATTGAATGAACGTGTGTTAAAATTAATAAAGTACTTGTGTTTAGTACTTCAAAGTTCTTATAAAATAGTAATTACCACAAAGCTCTCATAGGAGAAAAACAAATAAAGCAAGTAGTGATAAATTAAAGTAGTAATCAATGTTTATCAAGATTAGGTAGCCATGGATCAAGGATCATGTAGAAGTGGACATGAACTCACACGTGGACTCAAAAGTAAGCAATGACTCATTGGTGATCCATTAATCCATAAAAACACGATGAGAACCCTTAGTTTTAGGCTATAAGAATGGTTTAGACCAACACTAAAATATTTCAAAAAGTCTAGAGACACTAATTCACACACAATTTAAATACTTGTTAAGATGTTCCAAACTTTCCTAATTCATGCTATAATAAACTTTAGTATCCATTTGAAAACAATTTTTCTAACTTTTTGTTAAAAATACTATAAATAAAAAGTAGTAAAAGTTAAATAAAATAAATAGGTGATTTATGTAAGACTCACAAATAATAAGAAAAATAAGTAAAAGTTAAATAAAATTAGTAAGTGACTTATGTAGAATCCACAAATAGAGAAGAAAAAAAAAAAATACGGTGGCTTATAATCCTGTTCAATAATAAATAATCCTATAGTGACTGTGTGTCATAAATGGCCAACGAGTTTAATCCAATCCAATAACCCTATAGTTGGGACTACAAAAAATAATACCACAACAAAATTATTCAATAATTCAATAGTTATCAATCCAAAGGTTAATCAAATGTGAGAAATAAGGAATAGTAACCCTTTAAGGATCCTCTATTTTCATCATTGAATGGTTCTTTAATTCCTTACAAGTGTAACCACCACCTACGACCTACCAACTTTTATAAGACTAGTTTCCAATCAAAACAACATAATTGAAAGATATTTCAATAAATAAATAAATAAATAAAAAATCATTCTCTCATCACCGGGGTCCTATTTCAGTAGCATTGTACGATTTACGCTTGCACTTTAAAGACACGTTGCTTTAGGAAATTTTGGACCTGTTCAACATATCCACATCAATATCAAAGCCCCCCTTCCTGAAAAACACCCTGGAGAAGCACAGTTTTATTGTACGATTTTCTATGAGTCTTGCCATAGGCATCGAAAAAATACACTGAAAATAACAGTTTCACACTTTCACCTCACTTGGCTTTTCCATTTTGCATTTTGCATTTTGCGAGCCTAGAGAGTTTTTGTGTCTCTAGGCTTTTCCATTTTGCAAAGAAGAGCAATGATATACAACTGGACAAATATCTAAACTATGATTTGGGAGAGGCACATTAGTGTGTATATTTTATAAGTACTGCAGATTCGGGTTCAGTCATATGCATGATTTGGTCAATATATACCTACCACGCATCATTTTTTTTTTTAAGAAGGTACAGTCACAGTCTATAATCTTACTACTAATAACAAATTAATCACCAATTATATAATTCAATTTCAAAATTTTCTAATATTTATCATAATAAATTACTAATTATTTCAAAATGTTAAGTGGTTAGAAATTGATAAATCTAATTAGTTAACCATTATTTTTACCCTACACTATCGGTAAATAGGATTATCATTTTTTTTTCTTCCTTTTCTTTTTCCCACTTTGTATCTATAATAGTAATGCTACACATACCAAAAAAAAAATTATAAGTCAAATTTAGATACTATATCAGATTTAATTATGTTTAAAATTTAATAATATTATTAGATCAATGCAATGATGTATATCGAGTTGCAAAAGATTTTTTTTAATAATTTTTTTATAATTATTATTTTTAATAAATAAAGATGAGAGAATTTGGATTCCATACGTCTTCATTAAAACCTTAAAAACATTAAAAGATACTAACTTATTGAGTTGCAAAAATTTTGAGTGACATATTTTATTATTACATACTTTGCTACAGCTTGTGAATTTGTCAATCTAATTATTTTAAGATCACAACTAATTTCGCACTTATTTTTTATTACGATTAACTATCTCACATTTACAATTCACTGCTCACAATAAATTACATCAAATAATTATGAAAACAAATATAAAATTTGTCGTGGTTCTTATAATAATCCAATGACCACATGCAAAAGTCGCGGTAAAGTGAGTAGACGTAGGTTGTGGGTGTGTGCCCCTACTCCCTAGATTTTTTGCTATACTAATTGAAGCTTAGAAACGTGGAAGAGCAGGTTGCCAAGTTGGAATCGCGGTTTTTCCATGAGACGGAGCGAAACGGCATAAAAGGGCAGTTTGGATTTCCAAAGTGCCAACTAACAGTTTGGTCTCTGGAGTGGTCCCGCGTGTGGTCGTGGTGGCGTTATTACATTACAGCCCATCAGCCAGCGCACAGACAAAAATAAACTGATAACGGGACGCAACTACACTACATTACAATAAAGGCCAAGATCACAATTATTTCCGTTTGCCGAGTTGTGAGTAGCTAATCTTCGTCATGTAACAACAAGTGGCGATAAAAATTGTTTACTCTACTGTGATTCTGACATTTTTCATCTGCTTGTACCAATTAGTATCCATTTTTATTTTCTCTCTCACAGAATTTTTTATAAAACACAGTCTCAATAGTCACTCAATTCTCTTATTCGTAGGCCAAATAAATTCAATCCCTCCATTTCTCTCTCACTATCAGTCTCATAGGCTTGGTCTCTGAGAGAGAGAGAGAGAGAGAGGGAGAAATGAGTTTCAGGGAGGAGAGCGAAGATGCGAGGGATCTCAGGAAGCCATTCTTGCACACTGGGAGTTGGTATCGTATGGGGTCAAGGCAGTCCAGTATGATGGGCTCGTCTCAGGTCATTCGTGACAGCTCTATCTCTGTCGTAGCTTGTGTTTTGATTGTCGCTTTAGGACCAATCCAGTTTGGTTTCACTGTAAGCAATCTTCTTCTTGTTGATTCTTAAGCAACAAATTAAGCTTTTTGCTATTCTGGGTGTCACATATGTAACAGCAACAAAGCTTCAAACATGTTTTCATAGCAACTAAACAGAGAACTTAGGTTCTATTTTTGTTTTCATGTACTTTTTGCAGTCTGGGTATTCATCACCTACTCAAACCGCAATCACTGACGATCTTGGACTTTCGGTTTCAGAGGTGTGAATCTATATCTGCCATTTTTTTTTTTTTTTTTGGGTGATTTGGATTTTGTCTTATACAAGTTTCTAACAATATTCTTGGGCCAGTATTCCTTATTTGGTTCTTTATCCAATGTGGGTGCAATGGTTGGGGCAATAGCAAGCGGTCAGATTTCCGAATATGTTGGTCGAAAAGGGGTAGGATTTGGTTCATTCATTGCTTTTCTTATTGTTACTACACATTGGTTTTATTTTGTTTTTGATTGTCTTGGTTTTGATTGATTACTGAGTATTAACTTTCTTGTGATGAATTGCAGTCCTTGATGATTGCTGCCATTCCAAATATTATTGGATGGCTTGCCATATCCTTTGCCAGAGTAAGATATAGTGATTGTTCCATTTTTAGATTTAATTCAACTAGGCATATGGATTTTGGAAAGTGGGGGCCAAAGCATATAGTCTTATATAAAAAATTAACTGATGTGTGTAGGATTATTCATTTCTCTACATGGGAAGACTGTTGGAAGGGTTTGGTGTGGGAATAATATCTTATACGGTAATGTTAAGTTGCAATTTTGATCTTCTAGTTTGGTTTTCTGTGCAAAAGATGATATCTTGGGAGGTTTAACTTTGTTGATTATCTGTAGGTTCCTGTGTACATATCTGAGATAGCACCTCAGAACATGAGAGGTGGTTTGGGTTCAGTGAACCAGGTTAGCTATGTTTGGTGGTTTATCTTAGCATGAGATGGTGTCAATAATACTATATAAGACCAATCACTGGCCAATTCAGTTATTTTTCTTTTTGTGTTTTTCTAGCTTTCAGTCACCATTGGAATAATGCTGGCTTATCTGCTGGGACTTTTTGTTGAATGGAGAATACTGGCAGTTTTAGGTAATCCTCTGAAAGATTCAATCTGGTGGTCATATATGTACTCTCATTTTCTTTATATTTTTTCTCATACAGATGAAACCTCATCTTCTTTGTAAGAGATGATATTGATTGAAAATAAAGTTTCTTCTATACCTTATTTGTCTACCAAATCACTGGTGAGCAGAGATGCTTACCAGGCAGAAAGCTTGCTTTCATTAATTATAGTCATAGACTTTCAGGCCTACAAAATTCAATTGTCTTTATTAATAAGCTTAATTTTCCTAAATTTTATGAAGGGTAAAAAAAAAATGGTGGTGATGGGGTTCTTGACAGAGGTTTTTTGTGTAATACAATGGGAGTGGTGAAACTTGTTTAGCTCAAATTTTGTTGAGAAGTTAAATTTAAATGTATTTCTAACTTAGTAAGGCTCAATGTCTAGTTGGTCTGTACTGTTTGAGTTTGATAAGGTTTATCTTCATGAAGGTGTGTTCATAAGCTTTAGGGTTTATCTTTTCATGTAGTGTGATAATCCAGTTTCTTTTTTAGTAAAATCATATCATGTGAATAATATTCATTTGTTTTTTGGTATTTGAAAAGAAAAGGGCTAAAACCCTGCTTAAGAAGGCTATATCAACAACAAAAGAGACTCAATCAATCTACAATAACCCCAAAATTTTAAATTTTTGAGGCTTATTCACATGAATACTTGAGATTTTGGGTTTGGGGTGCTCATTGGATCTGTGGTTTCTTCAGTGAATTCTTTTGTGGTCTATGTACAACTTCGCACTCGTTAACTCCTTGTCATCAATTTATAAGTAAAAAGTTAATTCTCCTACATGTTCTAAAGGAGTAAGGAAAATGTGAGCTAGATATAATTGAACAAAAGGTTTCATATATTTGAAAAGCATCTTGGGAATGATAGAAAGTTATGACCTGTTCTGTTGCAGGTATGCTGCCATGTACAATATTAATACCTGGTCTTTTTTTCATTCCTGAATCTCCTAGATGGCTGGTAAGATTTTTAAAATTGGTTTTCTTNTGATTGCAGATTCTTCCAATCAATATCAAGGGCCTTGCTGGAAGTATTGCAACGCTTGCCAACTGGTTCATTGCCTGGGTGGTGACCCTGACTGCAAACTTACTCTTGGACTGGAGCAGTGCAGGTTTGCACCTTTCTCCCTTTCCCTCCACTACATGTGCTTAACACCATGCCAGTTTCTCTAGGGGAAAAAAAATGCAGGAGATGGCTTTTGATCTTTAGTCAATTACGTACATTGACCTACAGACAGAATTGTTTATTTTAATTCTCATCACTTTAATCATGTTGCTTCTTTTTTACTATTGGTTTCATTGGTCTTTAACTAATTCAGGCTGTCTCTGCTATTGACAGGAACCTTCACCATTTATATGGTATTGTGTGCCTTTACTGTGGTATTTGTTACACTTGGGTCCCTGAAACTAAAGGGAGAGCTCTGGAAGAGATTCAGTTTTCCTTCAGATAAAACTTTCCTCTTTCTTTTTGTTTTCACCTTTTTTATTAGAAGAAACAATTTTCTGCGATTCAATTTTGCAATGATTCTGCAGATCCTGTGCGATGTAAACGTGTATATCTTTTGCCTATGCATAAAGACAGCTTTTTCAGTGAGCTGTGTGTTTCTACAAATAGCTGTATTCTGTGTTCAACAGTTCCTCTTTTTTTGTTTAATTCATTCATATCAATTTTTCAAGAAAACAATATTCACTTGAATATATTGCTAGATATTAAGGGACCAAATCCAAATGCCACCTAGAGAATGTGTAAATCATTTACACGATAGGATACAATTTAAACACTCATGGTGTCTGTTATATGATAATTCGTTTTTTTTATTATGTCAAGACATCAATTGATTTTTTGTTGTTATAGTTGGGAGTTGAATCATTCTCTCATTCCACGACTTGAGTTTACAGGAACCCACTACACGACTACATCATTAAGTTGTCACATCATATGCAACTTAGAGAAGTTAGGTCAAGTGTATAGACACTGACCTCTCATTACTAGACAAAATGTATCTACCATCCTTTATGAAGAGGGGCAAAAGGTATCATTTATGAGAAGAGATAAATCTTCCCATAAATAAATTTGGTCGTTATAGTATCAAATTGTCAATTGCTCTTGCGAGCTACTGTCCACATTTTTGGTGAGCAATGTCTAGAAGTAATAGCTGGACTGACCCCATCCTTGATATAATTTACAAGCATGATCATGTGCTTTGATTTGATGGGCATAATAATCAGTATGTGCATTGATTGAACTAGGGTTATACTCAAACTGTCAATTACTCTTTTACGAGCTTTTGTCCACATCTTTTGATGAGTAATGTCTATGAGATTTATGTATAGCTGGACTGATCCCATCCTCAATATACTTTACAAGCATGATTATGTCCATCGATGGTCATCATCATCATTATGTGCATTGATGGAACTAAGTTTTTATTGACGTAATTTTGTACATTATGTTGAGAATTTGGATAGGAGATTTGACCTCCATACATTAAACTGCAAATGAGTTTGTACTTGGCTTCAATTTCATAATACCATTTCCATTATAAAAGATTGGGAAATTTTCAAAAAGCAAAACCTGACCCACAAACAATCTGAGCTTGGCCCTCAACTTCTTGGCTATCTAGTGGGAAGACCCATAACATGAACTCAATCTCACTTGGATGCTCCACTGGGCCACAGGATGTTATAGATAATATGTTTTCTTAATCATTAACCCAATGAGTTAACCTCCCCCAAAAAAAAAAAACACAAACACAAACACACACAATGAATTATTTTTAGTTTATTACTTATTAAAGTACCTCATATTTGCATGGACTCTCAATTTTACACCATTTTTATTAATACCAATCTTTGAAAAAAGAGAGAGCAAAATTTGGTCATAAACTTATAACTATATTTTTAATGTGCTCTGACCTTGCCTCTTGTTGGGGGTAGGGCTTATTTATTCAAAACATTTGAAAAACAGATGGCTTGTTTTCTTGGTCAGTAAAAAACACATGATTCATAAAACCCATAAGAGGAAACCATGGATATGGTTTACCCATCTGACTGGTAGCCCATTGATTGGCCAATTCAATACAACTTTAACTTCGTCATACCTCTCTTTCTCTGACTCAAAAAAAAAAAAAAAAAAAAAAAAAAAAAAAAAAAAAAAACCTGCAAATTCAAATATAAAATTAGGTATAACCAGAACCATCCATGATCCAACGGCAAGTCAAACCATCAATTTGATTGGTAGGCATGAAAATGGTAATTTACAGCCATACAATCGCTAAAATAACAGGACTAACTTCTAGATACAAGTAATAGTTTGGCAACAAAATTGCAGTTTTTTTTACAGGTAGCTGGTAATACAAGTTTCTTCAGAGCCACAAATTAGTCTCACTTTCAGAAGTTCTCCGTCTAGGTGAGATTAAAAAATGAATAAAATATTATTTTAATCTCTAAATTTTATCGTTACTAAATTTTTAAAAGATTTTTTTTCTTTTTTTTTTTTACGTCTTTAAAGTTTGTAAAGAGTAAAAAAAAAAAAAAAAGTAGTTTAGAGATTAAAAAAAAAAAAAAAACTTTTTCAATAGGTTAGAGACAAAAAACAAACTTTTAGTAAAATTTAAGAAAATAAAGTAAAATGAACTTCTTGTAAAATTTTAATAATTTAGGAATAAAAAATAAATTTTTAATATTTTAAGAACGAAAAACGAACATTTAGTAAAATTTAAGAACTAAAATAGTATTTTATCCTTCAAAAAATTAGGCACTTTTTCTACCAATTTGTGAAAGATCCCAGGGAAACTATGAGCCCAAATGATTTATCAAAACTTCATACCATTACCAGCCTCTGTAACTTATCAAACTTCTCAAACTAGCATCACTATCTACCGCAGGGAAACTATGAGCCCAAACGATTTATCAAAACTTCATACCATTACCAGCCTCTGTAACTTATAAAACTTCTCAAACTCGCATCACTATATACCCCTATAAATTTCAGTCATATTCCCTAATGCTCCACTGTATGTTTTGTCAACGCAATAGATTGTATTATAAGAATTCTACAACAGGCACTGAATTTTTCAAAAAAAAAAAAAAAAAAATCACATACTCTCTCAAACTCACCTAACTGAGACCCACCACAAGGTCCACATCATAAAAAATACATAATTTGGGTAAGGCAGATTTTTTTAACTATGTTAGTATGACGTTGTAATGATGGGATCAAAAGATGGATCTGGAAACGCCAGCTCTTCCAAATTTCAATTATATAATCTGGAAAAGAGTTCTTTAAAACTAACAAAAGATTTGTTACTTTTTTTCCAAAAACAAATCTTTGGTCCACGTCTTTAAAGTTGACAATAGTGTGTATCTTGTCTTTACAAGAAAATATCTATAAACGAAGATAGAATATATTTCCCAAGTACTGTAGGAGCAAATATTACATGATAGTTAGCAAAAATTTTGAATCAGTTAAACACCGTAAAATCTAAGAAAGGTTCTATAATTGCTCATATAATCTAACCAAATAATGATTTTAACGCAACAAAATAGCTAGAGACAACTAAATGTTATTCTTCACTATTGTTTTGACTTCATAAAAAAATTGTCACTCTCTAATGAGACTGGCCAAACTTGATCTTGCATGTATTAGGAGGCATCCAGAGAAGTAGAAGAATATGCTTGCAGATTGTCCATTGATAAAAATGACATTAATGTGACACAATGATAGGATCAAAAAAATAAAAAATCTAATCCTGCATGTATTAGGAAAGCATTCAAGAAGTAAGAGAATATGCTCGTAGATTCTCAGTTGATATAGATGACATTAGTATGTGCATAAGGCTCATATTTCCCACATTGACATCAAACACACTATCAATTTTGCAGTTCCTTATGTATCTCAATAATTTAGAGGGACCATCAATACATATTTCTCTTTCATTGATACCAAACCCCACTATTATTTTGCCATTGATTTAGCTTATAGTTACAATGCATACTGAATATCTGCAACAGTTTAACAGGATACAGGGTCCCCAAAAAGTCAAATTGGAAAACAACAATAAGATCAAAGGAAAGGGGTACCAATGTTTAGATGGCTCTGCCAATTTCTTTGGAAAACTACCATTGTAATTCCATCCTCATCTCTGGGATGTAGAGCAAATTTAGGGTTAACTACGACTGTCCACCCTAAACTTTAGGTTGGTAATGTACACCATAAACTGCAAAGTCCTGCAATCAGTATCTTAATTCAAGATTAATTTGCAAGGGCAACCCATGGTCAATAGGGACATTTGCAATGTGTATCCTAAACTACAAAAATTCATCAATCAACACTCTGATTCAAGCCCACTAATCTGCTAATTTAGACAATAACTTGGATAGTAACTAATTAATTATAATATAGAATTAGGGTGTTGGTTGTAAAAAACTTGTACTAAAGGGTGCCTTAAAGTTTAGGGTAGATAGCTGCAACTAACCCATAAATTTAAGAGATTTAGAAGGCTGCATTTAATGCTATACTCTCTACAAACTGCTACAGATTACATTGAGAGAGAGAGAGAGAGAGAGAGAGAGCATCCTAGTTTCACCCCTTTTCTTGAAAAATTCATAAGATAAATGACATTGAGATCTTCCTATAATTGTCATTTTTCCTGCAGTAGTTGGAACCAAAAAGAGTAAAGCATTCTTAACCAATCATCCCAACCAGCCAATTTCTTGCATATCAGATCTTATCCATAAGCAGCAAAAATAAACATTGGCAAATGGCAAATCAGCAGAATCAGAAGTATTACCTAACTAACAGTGTGACATTAGCATAGGAAAGGGGAAAAAAGCAACCACTGATCCAAATCTTGTGCGACAGAGAAGTCACCTATATTTTGAATTATATAGTTTAAACTTCTACATAGCGGTGTGTACAATAACATAAAATATATACATAATCGAGAATATGCAAGAAAATTTTAGGAAGAAAGTCTACATGTTTCAACTATTCAGGGTGCATATACATTTGTAGATGAATTCTTCTACATTACTTGTTCCTTCTATATACATGCAGTCTTAACTGTTAAGCACTAAAAATTAAGTTATGCCACATAGACAAACAGGATAATTGATGTCTTCCTTCCACTAAGAATTTCCATAAGAAGGCACGAATTCATCAAATAGGGAACAACAATCAAACACATATCCATAAGAAAGCTAGTTGCAGATAGGCCTGGCATCCAGCTATCTTTTCAACAGTGGACAACCAAGGACTTCACCTAAACTAAATTCTAGTTTTACATAATTTCACATTTTATGCAATGCTTCTCTCTATCGAAAGAATGGAATACAAGACTTCAAATACAAGTTGAGGATATTCCACAAATTTACGAAAACTCTTTCTCATTAACAGAAAATTACAGACGAACAAGATTATGCAAATTGAAATTTTGGAGCATTATTAAATTACAAAATCAGCATTTCTCCAAATCATAGTACTCTGGAAACATAACTGAAACATACAAGAATTGTGAAGTAAAAAGGACCACAATTTGACATCTGGTATCAAACAAAAAAAAAATCCAACAAAAAACAATCTCAGGAACTGACAAAGGTTGAAATAAGGATGGTTAAGCTACCAAAGAAAAATACCCTGAATGGAGAGTCAAACCAAAATGCTATTCAGAGAGTGTTTTCACAGGATAATTGTGAATACTGTCTTCCCAAGGACCGTTATGAGACGGCCTCACATTCCGAAGTGCCTGCCAAACTGCACTATTACATTTGAAACCACTTCCAAATGCTATCTGCCACACACGATTGCCCTTGCGCATCCTCCCCTTAGCCTCTATATAGGCCAACTCATACCAAATGGAGCTCGACGAAGTATTCCCAAACCGGTGAAGAGTCATCCTAGAAGCCTCCACATGAATTGGCAACAACTGAAGATTCTTCTCCAATTCATCAATCACAGCCCTTCCCCCAGCATGAATACAAAAATGATCGAACGCCAACTTAAAATCCGGTATATAAGGCTTGACATCCGCATTGAACAACTTCTTAACAAGCAGGGTCGCGAAGAACAGAAGCTGCTCACTAATTGGCAACACAAGAGGACCCAATGTGGTGATATTAGTCTTAAGAGCACCTCCAGCAATAGCCATCAAATCCTTCGACAAAGAAACACCCGTCTTCCCATTGTCATCCTGTTCCTGATAAACACACCTAAAGGCCTTATCATCGGCCCCACGATGTGTCCTCACAACATGAACCAGCTTATACTTAGCTCTTCTCCGATCCACAGACTTATTGGAGAGCAAAACCGCGGCACCCCCAACACGAAACAAGCAATTGGGTATCAACATAGACTTCTTGTTCCCAAAATACCAATTCTGAGTGATATTCTCAGTGCTCACAACAACAGCATTAGTATTCCTGTGAACTTGTAACAAATCCTTAGCTAAATCAACAGCTATAACCCCAGCACTACAACCCATACCCCCCAAATTGAAACTCCTAATATTACCCCTCAATTTATACTTATTCACAATCATAGCCGAAAGCGAAGGAGTTGGATTAAACAGACTACAATTCACAACAAGAATACCAATATCCTTCGGTTTCACACTGCAATTCGAGAATAGCTTATCCAAGGCACCAAACATAACCTTTTCGGCTTCGTCCCTCGCCGCCGCCATCGTCGGCTCCGGCGGAATCGCATGCATCGCCTCCGGCACGTACGTGTCCTCGCCGAGGCCCGAGCGCTCGAGGATCTTGCGCTGAAACTCCAACGACGAGTCGTCGAAGTCGCCGGTGAGGCGGGAGTGTTCCATGAAGGAATGAGACGGAGCCTTGAGATGATCGGGCGGTTTGTAACACGAGTAATCCACGAGGTAAACGGGTTTGGGCCTGGTCATGATGTAAACGGTCAAACCGAAAACCAAGAAAGCCGAGCAAATGACGACGCTAACAAGGTTGTACTGGAGGTGAAGCCAGAGCTGCCTAATGTCGTCGAGTTCCATTTGCGAGGTTTCGATTAGGGTTACGATGATTAGAGGAACGAAACATAGGGTCAAAAGGTTCGAAATCAGGTAATGGTAACCTAATTTTACGTACTTGAGATTCACGCTCTGTAGAAAATCCGGAAGCCTACGTGACTGTTGGATCTGAACACCAACCGAACCACCACCCCCACCAACGACGCGGGAGCCGCCGTTAGCGGCGGTTAAGTGGGTTGCGCGGCCTTGGTCCATGGCGGTGGGCCTATCAGTTTGTTTTTTAATTAAATGAAAAAGAAAAAAGAATAAAAGTAAAGGATCTGAGAGATTTTGTTCTGTGGGGTTAGTAATAAAAGAGAGAGAGAGAGAGATTTAGTGGTATTAGCAGGTATGTGAGTGTGAGAGGACAGTGTTTGTTAGACAGTTATAAAAAAGGAAAAAGCAATTTAAAAAACGGCCCGTGGAGAAGAAAAGGAATCTACGGTGGGTTTGAGATTTTGACTGTGTTTTTTAGCCAACCAAAGTGAGTCTGTGTGTGTACAACGTATTTTTATGCGTGTGTAGTTTTGCAGGGAGGGAGGTTATAACTCCTATAATAACAAACAAAAGTTTCAGTTCATTACGAAACGAAAAACTTTGGTTTAATAAAAAATTCAAAGCTTTTGAGTCTCGTTTTTTGACGTGAAGACTAAACGCCGAAACTAACTACTACACATGGGATGAGACCTCGGTTAACATCGTTTTCAATGCCGGATTTACTTTCGGATTTTTCGGGATTTTGGCGTCTTCGAAAGTTATTCCCTATTTCTTATTCTTATCAGCAAGCCTTTATTTATTTATCTATTGGTTTTCTAGTTTGATTTTTATTTTTGCTTTGACTTTTTTAGAGGTCATGTTTACAGGTATTATTAAGGTTTGGAGAGTTCACCGAATCGCATAAATCGCACAAATTATAAAATCGCATCAAAATTGCTCGTAAAATGGCATAATCGCACTGTACTGCAAGTAATAGTATACCGTACCGCACCGCACCGCACCGTATCCTCTCTATATATTAATATATTTATTTATTTATTTTTAATATTAAATATATTATTAATAGTTTAATAACCCTAGATTTCAAAAAAAAAAAAAAAGCTTAATAACCCTAGCAAGTGTTGACTAGAAAAGCCAATCCAAAATAAAATATAAAAAAAATAACTCAATAATTTAAAACTTGGCCCAAAAAAAAGGAAAAATTAGTTTTGGACTGAGTAGGAAAAGCCCAAAATTTGAAATATATATTGACTTCAAACCGCATCTTATACATAGTATCGCACATGTGATTGCAAAATTGAGGTGCAGTACGATTATGGTCTTGGTTAAACTCTAAACCGCACCATACCACACCGCACCACACATGTGACCACAAAAACAAGATGCAGTACAGTTATGATTTTAGCTAAACCGCACTGCAAAATGCAGTGCTAAAAAGGCTCAAAATCGCACCACACCGCACCACGAACACCTCTAATTAAGGTATTTTTTTAAAGACCATTTAAAGAAAGTTTAAATTCTAACTGTATGGACTTAATTTGGAAAAGCCTTCAAAAATAAGAAGGAAAAGTGGTCCAACAAGCCCAAACAATAAATTTTCAAAAAGTTGGCAAAAGAACTAGCTCTATTCAATAGGAAAAGCCCTTTCTTCTTGTACAGCCAGAACCCCTCTATAATGTCATCCCCTTATATACCACGTTCCTCCCCTTGCTTTCACCGTACACGTGTAGGTTCTATACTGAGAACTCCTTTCTGTCCCATCTACCCACCCCTAGACTCTCCAACTAGCAACCATAAGGCTGATTGATCACTGTTCAGGCATCACCTCCACATTAATGCGGCCAGAGAGTTAGTTGGGAAGCATTTAATGTGGAGGTAGCAGCGTCAGAAGATATTTGTTGCCTCCACTATCCCATATCCGTTTCTCAATTACAATACAACCTTGTGGACTATCCAGGATAACAAGATAGTTGCATCTACCTCAAACTATTGTTCCGAGGTGAACCTTCTCTTCAGACACATTTTGAATTTTCATTTGCAATCCTCAGCTCTTCTTCTTATATTATTCGTACCATGCCCTTATTAAATCATCCTCGGATGGATTGCTATCCTCGGATTGGGCCACTGGGCAGCAGGCCCAATTCCTACAAACTTACCAATACCTTCTTGTATAGCTGGCCCCACAATAGCCCCTCAAAATCTCGCTTTTTGTCACCTCGACAGAAGGGAGATTTTGATATCTTGCTGTCATCCCCTTTTCTTAATCTCTATGACGCCTTTCTACCTGCCTAAGGCGCACTTCTGATGTTTTGGTTTCAGGAGCATGCCATTATTAAATTATGGCAGCCTCTCTGTCCCCCACATTCAACGGCAAGATGCTAATCTAATGGTGGAGGGTTTTCAGTATATATGAGTGGGATTTTTCCCGCTTACAATTTCTGCGCCACTATAAATAGCTTTTCAAAACAACTTTCCTTCCAGTTACAACAATCATATTATCACAGCGCACATCCATTGAACCTGTCACTGTCTTTTGTCTCATCGTGCGTTCATAAATACCACAATCCTATCCGAGAATCTCCTTTTTAAACCTGTAAGTCTCCTCGAACCTTCTCAGTTCTCATTACCTTTTTATTAGCTTTTCTTCATAACTTTTAGAGAATGGGTAGGTTTAAAAATCTAGTTGAGTCCGAGGAGAATATAGAGGCATTTAGATCGAAGTATGGGATTCCCCCAACAGTGGGTATGAGATATGCTTCTCCAGAAACATGGGTGAACGATAGGAAGACAGGAGAAGTGATCATCCCTATGATTGCCTTTGTAGAGGGAGGGATGACCATTCCTATGAGTAGTCTTACTAGAAGCTATTTTAGATTCTTTAGGTTATCTCCCACACAGTGTGCCCCCAATATATTTAGGGTGTTAGGGAGTATAGAAGTCCTAAACGAGAAGATGAACCTAAACTTGACCCATCACGATGTGAACTAGTTGTATAATCTTAATCATCTAAATGGTCAGGGTTACTATCTCAAATCTAGGCACCTTGAAGTCAGGTTAATCCAATGTCTCCCTACATCGAATAAGGGCTTAAAGATGACTTTTTAATCTTTTCTAGGGAGTGGCATGACGGTCTACCCTGTTCGACTAGAGAGGGAAAACCAGGTGGGGTTTTTGGCAATAAGCCTATATAGTTTGGATTGTACTCTTTAGTTCAAATTATTTTTGTTTCTAACAAAGTTTTCTTCCTATTTTAATGACCTTGCAGATAAACGCGCTACCAGACCTCAATTCGGACTAGTCAACAGGGAGAGTTTGGATAGACTCTTGCGATCCGAGGTGTATGTGAACCCATCTGACGGCCAACTTAGAGCAGCACATATCATCCTCGGGTATAAGCCTATCTCCACAACATTTCAAGCTCCCAAGTGTGTGATAAAGGCTAAGGATCCTCGGCTTCACCGTATCAGTGTAGCTTTTGAAGGATTTATTATTCCTGAGGGCGTTCCAATCCCTGAAGGGACTCCTTTTACCGAACCGCTACACGTGGCCAGACCTTCTACGGGGGCTTCTTCGTCGCGCCCTGTTCCTCAAGAAGGAAGAGAGGAAGAAGAAAGAGAAGAAGAAGAAGAAACTTCAGAGGGAGTCGTAGAACTGTTGGATTCTGCGGACGAATTCGAAGTATTCAACCAACCCCCATCTCCCAAGGTAGTTTTTGACGAAATGGGCATCCAGAGAAAGAGTCAGAGGAGTTTGATGGACGTGATCGAAGGCCAGCCTGAAAAGGGTGCGCCGGGGAAGTCAACTTAACCCAAACTTCCCCCTCCTCCCAAATCTCCTCTTCCCCCTCATCAACCATCCCAACCACCTGTTATCGAACCTTCTGATCCGAAGAGAAGGAAGGATTCGAAATATAAGGAAGTGGTGGAAGCCGGGAGGTCCCGTCCGACTCTTGAAGATGAGGCTCAACGAGCTGCGAAGTAGCAAAAGGTTAGCCATGGACCTCAATGAGTCACGGGAAGGACCACCACTCAGTCCTCGGAGCCCGAGGCTTGGCTCCCCGCTAGGGATGGCAATTTTTGCCCGACCCGCGGGTACCCGGCCCGGCCCGACCCTAATGGGCCGGGTTTTACCCGGTCCGATTAGGAATAGGGTCGGGTATGGGTTTTAAAAAAAAAAACCCGAAGCGGGTCCGGGTTTTATGAAAAAAATCCGGACCCAACCCGAAACCCGCCCCGTTTAAAAACCCGGTACCCTAAATTACAAAAATACCCTCAATATATATATAAACCTAAATCTAACCCTAATCAGGTAATCCCTCATTTCTATTTTCTTCAGCCTCCCTCGCCTCCCTGCTCCCTCCCTCAGTCAGATCCTCTTCACTCGCCTCCCTCGCCTCCGTCTGATCCTCCGTCGCCTCCCTCGCCTCCGTCTGATCCTCCGTCGCCTCCCTCGCCTCAGTTCGATCCTCACTCGCCTCATCCCAAGATAAGAACTACACGTGTACGATGGAAACGGGGGGAAAACGGAGTATATAACATAGGAACGAAGGAAATAAGGGGGACTTCTTCTGGCAGAAAAAAGAAAGAACGAAGAGAGAGAGACTGACTGAAAAAGAGCCGAGGAGAGTTTTTTTAGGAATAAACCTAAAGTATCCCTTGTTTCTTGAGGAGTAGAACCTTTCCTGTCACACAGTACTAGTTCTTGAACCCATACTCTAAAAATTTATTGTTTGGGCTTGTTGGGCTGAAAACTCATTCATACTTAGGGTCAATCCAAATTGAGTCCCTACAAAAAACATTCTAAAAAAATTTAAATAATAAACAAACAAAAAAGAAAGTTACAGAAAGTATTTGGTTATCATGTTGTCGTATAAGAACGATTACAAGTTACAATCACCAAAGCTACCAAGTACCATTTCACCTTCGTACTTTTTCATCAACATAATCTGCAGTAAGGCAATTTGACGTTGGACGCTATTCTTTTTTATTTTTCCTTTAGTGAAGTTGGATACTAGACTACTAGTCATGTGTTTTCGTATTGTCTTAATTTGGATTATATTGTTACTAAATAATTAATTTAATCAAAAAAATATTTTTACTAAATAAAAAAGAAAAGAATAAGGCAATAGAGAGGCCTCAAAATTACAGAAATTTGCAATAGTGAGAAAGTGTTTTTATCTTAATGTAAATTGTGAGTTGTAAATAACTAAATATGATAAAAGATTGGTCATATGATGTCGGGTTACACACATTAATAGGCACATAATTTATTTTGTTTCAGTTTTTTACAGGTAAAAAGCCAAAACAATGCTATAACTCGTATCTTAGCCCAGAGGTCTTTATTAAATCACAATTTATTTGTATGGATGAAGGATCTTTCATAGGATCTCTTTCCAGTTCTTTAGCATGATTTTATCCAATCCTAATTACCCTTTCTTAAAAAAAGAAAAGAAAAGAAAATTTATAAATACATATCCATTGTTTTATTTTTTGTGTTATATTTTGTGCTCTGCACACACATGGAAAAAAAAACATTTAAGGTAAGCATGGGATTATCACGTGAGCATCACCACGCTTATAAAATCATAATGATGCAAATAACACAAACTCAGTTAACATCACAGACACATATACAAGTGCATGCACAAATTAATGAGGAACAATTATAAAATGAATTCAATTTGGTAAATAGAAATTTGACACTCTTCTCTTGGTTAAGAAGCTGGATATGTTCTTGTCCGTACAAGATGACATAGTTTTTGTGACCAAGGAACATCCTCGGCAGCACTAGCATCCCCAGCAGAAGCAACAAGCAGAATTGTAAAAGACAAAGCACTAATGAATCCCTGAACAAAGTGCGAGTATGTGTGTAATCAAGGGAAAGAAATCTAGGTTATGTGTGGTTTGTGTCTTTTACTATTGTGTTGTGTTTATATAGCAAACACCTTGCTTCCTGAAAAGGAAAGCTCCAAACATAGAGCAGGAAAAACTTAAACAGAATCGTGTCCACTTTTTTATAATTTATGAGCTAGTTTATTACTTTGTATTCTATCGATCATAACTTACAATGTATTTTTTTTTTTTACTTTCCTTATAAAATAATTTAAAAAAAAAAAAAAAATTAGACACATGACCTACCATAATTAGCGGAGCACAAAATATAACACAAAAAATANCATGCAATATATGATCCTAATACTGGTGTGGGTTTATGGCAGCTAAGATCACATACAGAAAACCACGACGAGCTCGATTTTGAGTTTTTGGGTACTAAGAAGACACAACCTTTTTTGTTGCACACAAATGTGTTTACAAATGGTCGAGGTGATAGGGAGGAAAGAATCTCTCTTTGGTCTGATCCAACGGAAGACTTTCATGGTTACCAGTTACTTTGGAACCAACATCAAGTGGTGTATGAATAACATCTCTCCCCTCTTTTTACTCTTACACTCATTTTTTAGTATTTACTTTTTTATGTCCATGATGGATATTTTTACAATGAGAATATTCTTGTATTAATTGTGAATATTGATGTAAAATAAATGATATAAATGAGTGTAAGAGTATTTTTTTTCTTTTATTTGTTTATTCATGACAATATTTTCTAGAGTTCGCATTCGGTAAGAATAGGGTGTAAAACTCATGTTTTAAATCATTTAATAAAAGATTGTCACATCAACTTTTTACTTAAAACTCAATCCATCCTACTACATATAATAACATTTTAATAAACTCCTAATTAAGTTAGATTTTCAAATGAGTATTAAAATCAATTAAGTGTTGTATCTATTCTTTAATATGCAATATGATAATGTAATATGTTAGAATTGGAGAGGTAAAACTTGAGTTTTGCATCACATCCTTACTAAATTTAATCTTTATTTTTTAACATTGAAGTTTATATATAGGTGGTTTGTGAATGGTGCTCCCATAAGAGTGTTCAAGAATAATGCAAATATTGGAGTGGGTTACCCGGTACAAGCAATGCAAATAGAGGCGACCATATGGAGTGGATCATGGGCTGGTGAGCCAACTTGGAGTCCAGCACCCTTCCAAGCCCACTATCAAAGATTTGACATTGATTGTTGCTCAGCTCAAAACAACAATGTTATTCTCATTGTTTTATTATTATTATCATTATGGGCAAGCAAAAACAGAGCCCATTTTTTTTTCTTTCTCCTTTTCATTTTCTCTCTCTTTTTTTGGGTTGTTGACACATGTCATAAATGATCAAGTAAAATCATTTTTTTAAAGTACAATCTTCTCTGTTAATTGTATGTGGTTCCCCCTTAACAGAAGATTTACTTTTGAATGGGTGTTCTTCCAAATTGATGGGGAGAAACTTCCTCACACCCGCAATGAAGACAGTAATTATTAAGATTGCTATTAATACAATAACATGATACTTTCTCTCTTTATATTGATGGTAAATCTTATTAATGTGTTTTTTTAAAAATATCTAATAATTTTTTTCTCTTTTTTCATAAAATTTTCAGTCTATGGACGAAGAAAAAAATAAATTCTTAGTTCTTATATGTCTTTTTATTATATGTGAATTTTGAAAATTTAACTATTTGATCACATTTTTTTAATATTCTTAACACATGTCAAATCTCATTCAAACAAGATATTATTTATTATTCGATAAATAAACTTATTTTTTATGCATAATTTTAGATCACAAAAACTTGAAATGTAAATATTTTGTTAATAACATAACTATTTTTTTTATACAAGATAAAAATTATACTCTAATCTAATTTAAGTGTATATGTGTGTGAAACTCTCTCTTGGAGACTTGAACCCCGTCCCTTTCTTCTCACACCCCACAAACACTTATACTTGTAGAGTGATCATTGCACAAAAGATACACGGTTGTTTGATGACATTAGGGATGACAATTTTGCCCCACCCCGCTTGACCCGCCCCTCCCCGCTTCACCCCGTGTGGGTTTTTCCCGGCCCACAAAGGTAGTGGGGCGGGGATGGAGCGGGATTTAAGACCCGCACCACAGGGCAGGGTGGAGATGGGTTTATACTTTTTAGATCCACCCCGCCCATTTTTTTATACCCTAAAACCCTACTTTTTAAACAAAAATATCATCAGCTTATTTTATTCTACCTAAGGTGGCTCTACCTCTTTTTTCTCTCTAGCAAAGTTGGAAATAAGGTACCAATTTTAACGTTTTATTTATTTATTTTTTTGTCTTTATTAGAAACAAATTTATATACTATTTGAATTACTAATTTCATTCATGATTTATACATCTTTCTCAACTTACTTTTCATCATGAACATAATATAATTTTTTTTTTAATGAGGTACGAGTCTGAGGCTATGTGTGTCATTGTTTTTGTAATTTTGTGTGGGCATTTGGCTGGTTAACAACACTGCTTCTTTATGCTTGTCAAAATCCATACTGGTTTGATTGCTGATATTGGTTTGTAATCAAACTAAATTGGCTAGGTTTTTGTTTTTTAATTTTTAAAGAAAGAGATGATGAGGAATACCCAATTGGTTTGATTGTCGATATGATGGCATCAATCATGTACTAGCTCTAGCTGTTCGTTCTCGTTCTCCACACAAAAATTATATACAATTTAATTTTGTTTTCTATATTTTTATTAAAAAATATAAGGTATAGGTTTGAGAAAATGGAGATTCTTTTTGAAGAACTAGGCAATTTTTATTTTGTTATGTATTAGGAGTTTGGATTATTTTATTGTGTCATATTATGAGATTTTTGTTGTGATATTGTCTTGTTAAACATTTGGATAATATTATTTAGTTTTTGCTAAAAATTAGTTTGATTTGATAGGATAAATTTATTTATAATTTCAAGTATATTTTTATTATTGAAACATGTCATTTTATTTGAAAAAATG
>NW_027069681.1:742279-864690 GCF_002906115.3 Quercus suber | reverse complement strand
AAGGCGATGGCGAAGGCGCTTGAGGCAACCGTTGGAGTCGATCTGGAGCTCGGAGTGATCTGGAGCTTGAGGCGACCGTTGGTGTTTGGAGTCGATCGTTGCTTGATCGGCGCGGTGCTGCGATCTGGAGCTCGGAGTTCGCCGGCAAGCTGGAGCTCTCGTTCTCTCTGCGTTCTCTGTTCTTTCTCTCGTTCTCTCCCTCTCTTGCATTTTCTGGAAATCGTTTGAAGGTAAAATAAAAACGTAAAACGATTTCCGGGACAAAGCCATATTTTACACGGTCAAAGGAAATTGATTTCCGGAAAATACTATTTTCAAAACTAACCAAACGGCCTATTTTACGGAAAATGATTTCCTGAAATCATTTTCACCCAAAACAAACGCAGCCTTAGTGTTTTTTAGGCCAATGAATACTCATTTGTGTATGTGCTGCTGGTGCTATGATTTCTAATTTAATTGTTTAATGACGTTGCTAAATATAGTTTAATTGTTTAACGACGTTGCTTAATTGTTTAACGACATTGCCTAGGAGATTTGTTTTAATTTTTTTTTTCTTTCCCATTATTTTATATTATCTTTGTTGGAGAAATATAGTTTGTCCATTACTAAGGAGTGAAAAAATGGTAATAGTTGTAGGGAAAATTAACAAGAAATAACGTTTTACGGGGTGGGGTGGGACTTTGCGGGGCCTTAAGGGGCGGGGATGGGGTAAGAAATTTTTCACGTCATACGGGGCGGGGCGGGGATGAGGTAAGAAAAATCCATGCAGAGCGGGGGTGAAGACCCCATCTTTCGGCCTCGTTCCGCCCCATTGCCATCCCTATTCTAGCATGGCATGTGAGTGCTTGTAAAAAAAAATAGCATGGCATGTGAGATTGTCAAGCAATGCTTTGTCTAAATTCTGTTTAGACACTGCTTATTGTTGAAAACTGAAAACACTGTAGTAAAATAATTATTAAATGTGTGAATAGTGCTATGAGACCCAATTTTAAAGAAAAATTGGCTGAAATTCGTACTTACGGGTCCCGTGAACAATACACGGGACCCACACAAAAAACGCAGCCCATTCACAAATGCAAATGCATTTGTATCCAAACTTACACTAAGAAAACTTATTATGATGTCCAACTGATAGAATATTTTAAAATATAGGTAACATGGTAAACAAATAGCCTTCAGGCATCACTAGCAAATAGAGGAGATAATGTGCTCTAAGCATGTTTATTGCAAAACAAGATTGCAAATTCTATCAAATACCCTGACTCTAAATTTTGTTTATTATCCAGCTTGAGATTATTTATCTGAACCGTAGCGATCAATAAATAGGATACAATAAAAACCTTGACAGTACAGANGCATAAATAAGGGATATTAGATTTGTCACAAATACAGACATTGCTTTTGTCACTAGAGTTTACGTAAAATAAACATCTTAACCATTAATAAGCAACTTAATATTTTGGCACTAGAACTAAAATATTTAAAAGTTAAAACACAAAACTATAATAGATGATCACAAAATAAGTATATATATATATATATATATATTTTTTTTTTTAATAAATGAACTTGGGTGTAATAGAATATTAGATTTATTAAAGCTTAGGTAATAGAGTTTTAGATGGAATAAACATCTCAACAATTAATAAGCAAATTAATATTTTGGTAATAATTAATATATCTACTTAGCATAAGCAAAAGATAGTCGCGGGTGAAGGGATTTAAACTTTGAATGTCTTAAAAATACTTGGAAGTGTCAACCAATTGAATTACAAAGTTCTTGGCATCCAATCCTCTTAGTCAAATTCATTAAAACAACATTGTTTTGGAAAGTTAAAAATACCAAGAACTTTCAACGAATTGAATTACAAGGCCCTTGGCATCTAATCCTCATAGTCAAATTCATTAAAACAACATTGTTTTGGAAAGTGAAAACATAAATAAATAAATAAAGTTAAAATTGGACACAGTACTGATGAAATGACTAATGAAAAAAGAAAAAAAATATATATATATATATATTAAAATTAAAGAAACAAATGAAATAGAACTAGAGGATATAATTTGTAATATATATAATTTTTAATGTAATTTTCAATTTTGTTTTTGTTAAAAATAGAAATAATTTGAGCCAAAAGAAATAGATGACATTAAACAGTCCCTGAGAATACCATTTCTACACGTTCTATCTAGTATGGTTAATTCAGACAGCCAAGCAATATGATTGGTACGTGTTTAATGATTGCTTGCAACATGTTCAATCTGCAATGACTCAAAAATCTGAACAAACAATTCTATAGTTCAATATTCAGGGTAGGTAATAATAAACTGACCCTGCAAAAGAAAAATATGACTACCCAAGTCTTGTAATGGTGAAACACGTTTTCCAAAGATGAAAAATTCTAGCAGATCAATGACTTTAAAACAGCAATGATATTATTTTGTACGATACAAATTTTAAGAGATAAAGGCAAAGTTAGTAATTAAACATTTCTTTAGTTGCTACTTTGGAAGACTTTTTTTTTTTTTTGCTAATATATTTTGAAAGACTCTTTGCTGCCTTACCCGGCCCGCTTAGTTATTAAAATATGGTAGTTATTAAAATATGGTCAAAATGGAACCAAATATAGCACTGTTTATCAAAGTATATATATTAATATGCCATTGTTTTAAAAATATTTAGAAATCTACTACTTTTAGGATACTTGAGTTTTCTATGGTACTCGAGTTTCACGTAAAAGTTTTGAAAATTTTTAATGGTACTTGAGTTCCATCAAAAAATTTCGACAAATTTAAAAGTTATTTTTTCAAATAATTTGAATTCATAGAACTCGAATATTATATGCATGTACATTTTCCAATAACCATTTGGGCATTAAAATATTATGCGCATGTACATTTTCCAATGACCAAGCACTTTGGGTAGAAACACTGACAGGTCTTTTGACTCTTTTCTATAGCAAATGAGAACTGTGCAATTCAACAATTATGCCTTATTTCTTATTTGCTTGGTGGGTGCATTACAATCTGCTAAATGTCTAGCATAAATGTCATAGGTTAATTATTTTTATAAGCTGATGATAATAAATGTTAATGTGTATAATATAGTGGGCTTTAGGCCCAGTTAGATTACTTGTATAGCACTCAGTCTTGTACTACACACTTGCTTGTACCGCACACATATTTACCTGTACTGCACTCATATGCCTCCTATATAAAGACATACATGTATATTCTTTGATTAAGAATTACAATACAATCATTCAGTATTTCTAACATGGTATCAGAGCCATTGCTCTGACCTTTTCTTAGCAGTCTTGTTCTTATTGGTGTTCCTCCACTCTCAACATCGCTTTCACTATCACAACAGTCGCCGCAGCCTCTCACCGTTGAACCCCCAACGTCTTACCAACCGTTGTCTTCGGGTTCCGAACCTGCAACCGCTGTCATTGAGGAGTCCAACACTGCACAAATCACTGCACGTGTCATCCCGCCACGAATATTGCTCCGATCACATTTCCAGAGGTATCACTGAGATCGTCTTGAAACGATCTACTTGTCGGTGAAAGCCTCACAGTCATCGGAGACAACACATGCCTTCACGTGCTGCCTAAAGTTTCTCCATCAGTGCCCCACGCGCCACACGCGCCGTCCTCAGTTCAAGCTGACATCACTCGTGACGTCATCAGTGCCACGTCAACCCTAGCCTACGTCAGCATCCAAGCACCTGCTGACGTCATCGCTACGTTATC
This sequence comes from Quercus suber, assembly GCF_002906115.3. NCBI lineage: Eukaryota > Viridiplantae > Streptophyta > Magnoliopsida > Fagales > Fagaceae > Quercus > Quercus suber. The sequence goes on along the minus strand of NW_027069681.1, from coordinate 860,938 downwards.
CTGTTGACGTCATCTACGCTGACCGTTGACTGTTGACTACCTTTGACCGTTGACTTTGACCAGGCCATTGACCATTGACTTTTTCAGGGTTAACTTTTTCAGTCCAGGTTCTCCTTACCTAATTTTTCGCATAGATTTCATTTTTGCAGTCTGTTTTTGCATATTGTGTCTCTAAATGGATAAAAATGATATTTTTCTTCCTCGCTCTATCAATACTATATTGGATAGAAATATGAATTACTTATTTTGGTCTCAAGCTATGCGTAGTTTTCTTAAAGGTTGCATGCTCTGGCATTATTGCACCGGTGCAATCACTATTCCTATCAAAAGGGCAAGTGAAGAAGATGTTGCCTTCCTCAATCGCATGATTGAATGGGATAGTCACAACCACATGATCCTCACATGGATTCGGAATACTTCCATTCCTTCCATCGCTAATCTATTGGGCAGATTTGATGATGCAAAATCAACATGGGATATGTTGGCCAAAAGGTACTCCACTACTCACGGATCCATGAAATACCAGTCAGTGGTTGAATTGCATCAACTCAGGCGAGAACCATGGCAATCCATCAATGACTACTATGATTAGCTTCGCTTCATTTGGGACCAAATTGACCTTTCTGATCCAACTTGGGCATGCTCAAAGGATACTCAGCAATATGCAACCATTAGAGATGAATTTTGTCTCTATGAATTCCTGATATCACTGCACAAGGACTTTAAGCCCACCCGAGGTCAGCTTCTTAATCGTAGTCCTCCTCCCTCTCTTGATACTGCTGTAAATGAGTTGGTCAGGGAAGAAGCTTGTCTTGCAACACTTCAAGCTCAGAATAAGCTGAATGTTTTTGCTATTACTCCTTTTGCTCCTCCTATGGAGCAGCCTCAGCAATCAGGTGATTTCTCTAGCTCTAGCAATTGTCACAAGCAAACCAACAAAAAGTTTTGCAACTATTACAAGCATCCTGGCCACACCATTGAGACTTGTTACCGTCGCAACAAATCTACTGTTATTGTTGCAAATACTGAGCCTACTTTGTCGATGCCTTACATTTCAGTTGAGTCCCAGTCTTCTGGATCCACTACCAACCTCTCCCTCACTAAACTACAAGATATCATAACTCAGGCTGTTCGTATGGCTGGTACTGCATCTCTTTCCACTGCTCTCTCAGTTCTACCTGGTAAGTCACAAACTTGGCTTTTTGATTCTACCTATTGCAATCACATGACACCTCACTCGTCCTTATTCTCCAAACTTAACCCTGCACCAAATCCTCTTAATATTCATATAGCTGATGGTTCCACCATGCATGAGAATAGTCTAGGTTTTGTTTCAACCTCCAACCTCTCTGCTCCTAGGGTCTTTCATGTACCTGACCTATCCTATAATTTATCCTCTGTGAGACAATTAGCTGAACTAGGATATCATCTTATTTTTTACTATTCTGAGTGAATTGTACAGGATCCGAGAATAGGGCAAGAGCTTGGGACCAGTCCTAGAATTGGGCGTATGTTCCCCGTGGAAAATCTTCATCTTCCACCTGTTGCTTATGTTTCTGTTGCTGCTGCAGCTACTGCGGTTTCCTCCTTACCTTCTCTCACACTTTGGCATTCTCATCTTGGTCATGGCCCATCTTCTCAGGTACAACAATTAGCTTCTCAGGTCTGTTGGGTTCTGTGTCTAAAGATAATTTTGATTGTACTTCTTGCCAGTTAGGAAAACAGCCAGCTTTACCTTTCAATAATAGTGACTCTATCTCTAATAATATTTTTGAGTTAATTCATTCTGATGTTTGAGGACCTTCTCCTGTTACTAGTATTGGTGGATCACAATATTTTGTTGTTTTTATTGATGATTATTCTCATTATAGTTGGATTTTTCCTATGAAATCCCGTTTTGAAATCTTACCAATATACAGTAACTTTGCAAAAATGGTGGAAACACAATTCTCCAAACGTATCAAAACCTTTCGATCTGATAATGCTCTTGAATATACTCAATATGCTTTTCAAGCTCTGTTACATTCCTATGGCACTGTACATCATCTAACTTGTCCAGGTACCTCTCAACAAAATGGTCGAGCCGAAAGAAAACTTCGTCATATTCTTGACACTGTTCGTGCTCTTATTCTTTCTGCCAAAGTTCCTGCCCCATTTTGGGATGAAGCCGCTCTTCATGCTGTTCATATTATTAATCGCCTTCCAAGTACTGTCATCCATAATCAGACTCTGTATGAGCGTCTTTTTGGGTCACCCCCTGACTATCATTACCTTCGCTCCTTTGGATCTGCTTGTTTTGTTCTCCTTCAGCCTCATGAGCGCAACAAACTTGAGCCTCGATCTAGACTTTATTGTTTCCTTGGTTATGGTGAAACTCAAAAAAGGTATCGTTGTTATAATCCTATCTCTCATCATCTCCGAGTTTCCTGTAATGTTGTCTTTTGGGAACACTGCTTATTTGTTGAACTCTATTATTTTCATTCTTCCCTGACTAACTCCTCTGTCTTAGAAATATTTCCAGATAAGTCTCATGTTCCTTCTACAAATAATCTTGATCCTTCTTTGGTCTTCTTTCTAAATATTTTTTATGCTTCTCCTAGACGGGTTGAAAATGAACATGTTGATGACGAGCTACCCCCCCTTGAGCCTGGGTCCCCCACTCCTGCTCTGCCTGAAGATCCTCCACAAGACATTCCACCTCGCCACTCAACTCGGGTAAGATCCATTCCTGGACATTTACTTGACTATCATTATTACACTGCCCTTGCTACATTTCACGAGCCTCAAACCTTTCGTAAGGCCTCCATTGACCCTTTATGATAGATTGAAATGAAAGAGGAACTTGATGCATTAACCAAAAACCATACTTGGGATCTGGTTACTCTCCCTCCTAGACAGTCTGTGGTTGGTTATAAGTGGATCTATAAGATCAAGACTTGCTCTGATGGGTCCATTGAGTGCTATAAGGCTCGTCTGATTGCAAAAGGTTTTACACAGGAATATGGGATTGATTATGAAGAGACTTTTGCCCCAGTTGCTCGTATCTCATCCGTTCATGCCCTCCTAGCTGTTGCCGCTGCTAGTAAATGGGACTTTTTTTAAATGGATGTTAAAAATGCCTTCCTTAATGGGGATCTGAATGAAGAAGTCTATATGCAACCTCCTCTTGGTCTATCTATTGAATCAAATAAGGTTTGTCGCCTTCGACATGCACTTTATGGACTTAAACAAGCTCCACGAGCTTGGTTTGCCAAGTTCAGCTCCACCATCTTTCGCTTGGGTTACACTACCAGAACTTATGATTCTACCTTATTTCTTTGTCGCAATGATAAAGGCACCATTTTGCTTCTCCTCTATGTGGATGATATGATCATAACTGGTGATGACATCAATGGCATTCAAGAACTCAGAGATTTTCTTAGTCAGAAGTTTGAGATGAAAGATCTTGGACATCTCATTTATTTCTTGGGTCTTGAAATCACTCATTCCATAGGTGGTCTTTATATTACTCAAGCCAAGTATGCTTCTGACCTCTTATCTCGAGCTAGACTCACTGACAGCAAGCCTGTTGACACTCTAGTTGAACTTAATGCGCATCTGACACCCTCAGGGGGGAAACCATTGTCTAATCCCTCTCTTTACAGACGATTGGTTGGCAGCCTAGTTTATCTCACAGTTACTCGCCCAGACATTTGCTATGCTGTTCATCAGGTGAGCCAGTATCTGTCTGCTCCACGATCGACTCACTATGCTGCTGTTCTGCACATTCGTTGATACTTGAAAGGCACTCTCTTCCATGGTCTTTTCTACTCAGCTCAGTCTCCTCTTGTACTACGTGCATTCTCTGATGCTGATTGGGCAAGAGATCTCACTGATCGTAGGTCCACTACAGGTTATTTTTTTCTTCTTGGTTCTTCTTTGATTTCTTGGCGAAGTAAGAAGCAAACTTTTGTGACCCGCTCTAATACTGAAGCAGAATATCGTGCCCTTGCTGATACCACATCTGAGCTCCTTTGGCTACGATGGCTTTCTAAGGATTTAGGTGTGTCCACATCCTCTGCTACTCCTCTTTATTGTAACAACCAGAATATCATCCATATTGCTCACAATGATGTCTTCCATGAACGGACTAAACATATCGAGATTTATTGTCATTTTATCCGTTATCATCTTGTCCATGGTGCTTTCAAGCTCTTCTCAGTCTCCTCCAAAGATCAACTTGCTGATATCTTCACCAAGTCACATCCTAAGGGACGCCTTCGTGATTTGGTTGACAACCTCAAGCTGGTCTCACATCCACCTTGAGTTTGAGGGTGGTTGTTAACGTGTATAATATAGTGGGCTTTAGGCCCAGTTAGATTACTTGTATAGCACTCAGTCTTGTACTACACACTTGCTTATACCGCACACATATTTACTTGTACTGCACTCATATGCCTCCTATATAAAGACATCTATGTATATTCTTTGATTAAGAAATACAATACAATCATTCAGTATTTCTAACAATAAAAAATTACAAATATATCCACTAAAGGTATCAATATGAGAGAATCTAGATCTAAAGTATATGAGATTATTATGATACTTGTTTATAAGGATTTTTTTAAAAATTTAAAATCTGAGCTGGATAATATGATTTTTTTTTTCACTTTCAAAACTAGTTCTTATAAATAAATATAAAAAAAATAGAGTAATCCATCCAGTCAAAAAAAAAAAAAGTAAATCACAAGAGAAAATTTCCAGTTTTTGACTGATCACAATAATTAATAGAGTGACCCAAAAGACCTTGATTTTATTTTTTTCTTTTTTCTTTTTTTGAGGATACATTTTGTAAAATGTCATTGGCCAAAGACATTTTTTAAAATTCTACAGAGTTAATTAAAGTCTTTTAAGATAATGAGAACCCAGAAGTTAAAGAAAATGGTTAAAACGCCCAACCCATAAAATACGCTAACACTAGGGATTAGAATTGTCTACATGTGCCTGATAATCCTGGTTATGGTCCCTTCTGATAATCGTGGCCGCCTATAAATATAGATACATGTATCTGTAACATCTCAATTCTGAAACACCCAAAATACATATATATATATATATATCCTTCTTCCTTTTAATTTCTCTCAAAGCCAATGCAAATACGGGGTGGGTACCCTTCTTTCTCATTTTCTTCCTCTTCCTTTCTTTGCCTAATTCATCTCTCTCTTCTTTTTCTTTTAATTCATCTACGCCTCTTTGCCTTTCTAACCAAAGCTCTCTTTGCTCCATTTTGGAAACTCTTTTTCTGTCGGTTATTCTAGTTATAGTTGTGATTATTATTCTTATCCTCCGAAGAATTCAAGAAAAATGGGTAGAGATTGTTGTGGGTGGGATGGGGTCACCTGTTATACGATGACAGGTCATGTCATTGCTGTCAACCTCAGTTGCAGTTGCCTTCAAGGTCCCTTCCATCCTAATAGAACCCTTTTCTCTCTTCACCATCTCTAGAGGCTCAACCTCGCTTACAACGAGTTCTATTTCTCCACAATTTCATCTAATTTTGGTGGCTTTGTGAACATGACGCATCTCAACCTCACTAAGTCCTCCTTTGCTGGTAATGTCCCATCCAAAATCTCCCACTTATCCAAACTGGTTTCACTTGATCTCTCTTTTAATTTTGGCATGAGAATTGAAACGCCTACTTTGAAAAGAATTGTTCAAAACCTAACCCATCTAACTGAACTTTTTTTGGATGATGACATGTCTTCTGTTTCACCTAATTCTTTCATGAATTTGTCTTCCTCTTTGACATCTCTTAGTCTTTTTTATTGTGAATTGAAAAAGAGATTCCTAGATAGTATATTCCACCTCCTAAACCTCCAGTTGCTCAACGTAGGTAACAACTACAATCTCACTGGCTCCCTTCCAACGTATAACTGGAGTACTCCTCTCAAGACCTTAAAGCTCTCTAGAACCGAATTCCTAATCGACTTACCTAATTTAATAAGCAATCTCAAGTCCTTAAAAGAATTGTACCTCAGAGGATGCAATTTCATAGGATCATATCCAACATTTCTTCCTAATCTCACACAAATCACTTCTTTTGCCCTCTCACATAATAACTTTGGTGGTCAGTTTCCATGGTCCCTCCTAAACTTTGAAGTTCTTACTTACTTAGATCTCTCATACAACAATTTCATAGGGCAACTTCCGGAAGTTATGACAAACTTGACCTAAATTTTCTCTTCAAATAATTCTTCTAATAGTCAACCAGTCAATAAGATTCCTTCCAATCTAGAATAGCTCCACTTATCTAGTAACTTATTAAATGGCAATACCATCTTGGGTGTATACAATATCATCTTTGCGTTACTTACTTCTTGATAATAACCAATTCACTGGGCATATTGGTGAATTCCAGCATAACTCATTGGTTTTTCTTTGGTTGAATAATAACAACCTACATGGTCCCTTTCCATTGTCAATCTCTAAATTGGGTGAGCCTTCGTATCTAATTGTCTCCTTCAATAATTTAAGTGGCAATGTGGAGTCAAACATATTCTTTAAGCTCAAAAATCTTGAAAATCTTTTAATATCAAATAATCCTCTCCTATCACTAAGCTCCTTCACCTTTGCCACCAATATCTTACCCAAAATTGTTTCATTACAGTTGTCTTCTTCCAACATAACTGAAATTTCACACTTTTTACAAACTGCAGAATATATTGACCACTTAGACCTTTCCAACAACCAAATCAAAGGAAATATTCCAACCTGGTTATTGGAGGTGGGGACAGATTCACTGTATTACTTGAATCTTTCATACAACTCATTGACAAGTGTAGGACACCTTCCATGGAAGAACTTGAGATATCTTGATTTTCGTTCTAACTTGATTCAAGGACCACTTCCATTTCCTCCACTGGGCATATCTTTCTTTTCAATCTCAAGGAATAATATAATTGGACAGATCTCTTCCTCAATTTGCAATCTCAGTTCTATCGAGTACCTTGATTTGTCTTATAATCACTTGAGTAACATGATTCCTCCATGTTTTGGAAACTTCAGTTACAATCTCATAGATCTAGATTTACAAAATGACAATCTTAATGGCACCTTCCCAACGAAATTTGCAAAGGGATGTCGCTTGAGAAGTCTTAAACTCAATGGCAACCAATTTGAAGGGTCATTGCCACAATCATTGGTCCATTGTAGAAAGTTGGAAGTTCTAGATTTTGGTAACAACAAGATTAATAGCACCTTCCGTCGTTGGTTGGAAACTCTTCCTGAGTTGCAAGTTCTTATCTTGAGATCAAACAACTTTCATGGTGCCTTAGGCAAACCCAAGACCAAATTCTCATTCCCAAATTTGCGAATCATAGATCTCTCTCAAAACGAGTTCCATGGGCATTTGCCGACAAACCTTTTGAAGTATTTAAAAGCCATGATGAATGCGAGTGTGAACAAAGGTGAATTGAAATATATGAGTGATGATTATTATCAAGATTCTATGACAGTGACAATGAAAGGGTTTTTCATTGAATTGGTAAAAATCCAAAGTCTATTCACAACCATCGATTTCTCCAAAAATAATTTCAAAGGAGAAATTCCAGGTCATGTGCCTCCATCGTTGGGAAATTTAACCAATCTTGAATGGTTAGATCTCTCCTCAAACAAGCTCACAAGTGAAATTTCAATACAATTAGTAGATATCAAATCACTAGCAATTTTAAACCTATCAGAAAACTATCATTTTGGTCAGATACCTCAAGGTAAACAGTTCAATACATTTAAGAATGATTCTTACAATGGTAACTTGGGGTTATGTGGATTTCCAATGACAAAAGCTTGTGGCAATGACAAGGGACCACCACCACCACCATCCACCATTCAAGAAGATTATCTCAAATTTGAAAATGGGTTTCATTGGAAAGTTGTATTATTGGGGTACGGCTATGGATTCGTGTTTGGATTGGTTTTGGGTTATCTTGTGTTCTCAAGTGAAAAACCGAAATAGCTTTTGAATATTGTTTTCGGAGAATGACATAACAAGATACGAAGATCCAAGAAGAATGCTTGTGGAGAAACTCATTGATGAAGAATTTGGTGGATGCAAACACTGGTGTTAGGTATATTCTTATATACAAATATATTAGAAAATACATTGTTTCATAATTTTGGTTCCCTTATAATTTCTTTTTAAATTGTAAAAGATAAATTTTAATTTTTAAGTTTCTTTCCACTTGATTTTTAAAAATAAAAAAAATAAAGGTTCCTTTCCACTTGTCAGGAAGCCATCAATTGGATTCTTGATCATCTGAAGGTGCAAACAACATTGGGAGTATTGACTGTGAATTCGTACAGAAACACCTCTCTAACTTCAAGGGGACCAAGCAGCTTGACCCAACTATAGTTTTTGACTTTTCTCGCTGAGATGAGAATGTGGTGCCAAGGCAGTAATAGGACCACAACTTATTTTTCTTCTTCATCCATGGCATCATTGGAATGAGTGTGTCTGCAGTGGGGATGTCATTTTTGCAGGCATTGTCATCCCAGATATCATCTGGGGCAAGTTTGGACACTCCTATCAGAGCTTGAAAAAAGGAGAGATGACTCCTTTTTGCCGATCAGCAATTGATGGCTAATGAGAAGACCGTCAGATTGGTAAGCCTTATGCTCCTTGCTTTTGGTCAGTTTCTATGTGGCAGTCTTGACCATAATGAACTCTTGATATTTTTATTCTTTCATATTAATTTCTCTTATGTTCTATGTTTGATTGTAGATGCTGTGACTTCTACATTTATTGCCTGTGCTAATTTGAGTCTATATATAAAGGCTATGACATCATTGGTCATGGTCTCAATGATGAAATAGCTAGTTAAAATTGCATGCAAATATGTTTTGGTTGTCGAGTTCATCAGAAATTTATAATCTTAATGTTTCGAATGTTATCAAAAGTTCAGTAATATTGGGGGAGCTCATAATGTATGCTGTGATAATAATATCCAAATTAATTCCAATTAGGTGTTTGTGGTCTAACGAGTTTTGGCAGATTATTCAAGGAGACGTTAGTTGATTCATTTTGAGTTTGAACTTCAGAACTAGGAAACTCTACAATTCTGTGTCTCAAAACAAAGAAATTGATTTGTCTATAATTGTCTTTATTGCTTTTATCACTAAGTAGAATTCAAAAGTTGCTCATAGGAATTGCTTTTAATCAGATGCCATTATGTTTTATTGTTATCAATTAGTATTCAATTACACTTTTCATGCCTGCTGATGGTTTTGGTATGCTATTTGTTATGCACATTTAACAATGCTATAGTTGGGATCCATTCACCCAAATCTAAACCATTATCTTCAATCAACATGTTACACTTCTTCTATGACTGCTATGCTACAACTTGAATTTACTTTATCCTTCCCCTTATTTCTTTTAGTGAATCTTGCTTCAATTTATCAGGTTCTCCTTAATGACTTTAGGTGGTACTGATTATAGTTATTTTTCGTCAAATTGGTTATAGTTCAAAGGAATAGGCATCTTTAGTTTATGCGCAGGAGAAGATTTTTCTTGTGATGGATGTCTTCATTCATCTCATCATCTGTTACTTGAGAATCTAATTTCTTCAAATTTGAAGGTTAGAAGGGCTGATGATGCCGTCAAAAGTATCATTTCTGCTACCTCTGGTTGTCTGAGAGAGAGCTTGTATGATGCAAACTCAAATTTCCAAAAATTTTGAGATGCATGACTGTTGTCAAAAAACCAATTTTAGAAGTTGGGACTTAGTTTTGGATATGTAGACTGTGATTGATTCCATTTATCAGTAGCTCACAGAATATTTTCCCTATCGTAGGAACTGGTATGACTACATATCCTTGACTCTGGTAGCTATTTAGCGAAATTAAATTGCTTGTCTTTTTTATGTGTCTTGAAGATGGTTTATTCCTGGAAAACTTTTCAGTTAGTAGCTCTGCTTAGAGATTTTATCATAATATTGTCTTTTAAATGCAATTTGAAGTTTTTCTCTATTAATTCTTACAATTTTGATTTGTTTTGAAATAGCGACTTCTGTCTTTTAGCAATGTCTAGATTGCGTTTGTGTCCATAATTTATCTTCTCCCCAGATACATAGTTTTCATTTTTTATGTTTGTTCTTTTTATCCTTATATTAAGTAAATCTCCTCATTTGGCAGTTCCCTTTCAATGATCATTTATTTTTCTCACTCCAGTCTAGATATTGATCTAAGTTATGCTTAGGCACTGGCACTCTTTGTACATAGTTAAATAAAAGTTCAAAACAGCTGTGTCTTTGAGTGTCTGTGTTTGTACATATACCTCAATAGACCACTTAACCTTTGGTCACTAAAACAAATGAAAATAATTGAATACCTTGAATTTTGAAACCTATAAAAGATATAAAATAAAATATAAAAAATACAAAGGATCATAAATTATCATAATTAATTAAACAAATCAAAGGCTCATAAAAATCTCTTACATAATTAAATATACTAAGATTCCATAAAATCTCATACATATATTACACGCATATATATTTTTTCTCTTTTTTGAAAAAACATCTCATACATAATTAACAAATTTGATTTTCTTTTTCCAGTTTTTAGCCTTGGAAATCAAGAGACTCAACTTATTGCAGTCAACTAATTACAATACACTTGGTTGAGTTGATTTTTTATTTTTTCCTTTATTTTTTCTATGGTTTCCAAATCCTTTACCTCCACTTCTTACCAGCCAAGCTGAGCATAGCTATTTTGTGCTTTTGTCTGTTTTCCCTTATGTATATTATTTATTTTGCAATATCTAGCTGCTCTTTTTATTGGAATTCTCTGGTGAAAACTATTACATTTGACATCACAGGCTGGTGGCCCTTTCTATCCAGTGTTAACAGGCCGGAGGGACAGCACTCATTCATATTTCAATGGACTGGCTGAGATTCCATGACTAGGTGATAATATAACACAGACACTTCACCTTTTTGCCCTTAGAGGTTTTGATGGAAGAGCAGAAGTCAATCTTATAGGTACTTACTAGCTAGGCCTTTTCTCATTTTACAAACTTGTTTTTTGCAGTTGAAAAGAGTTTGAAATGTTCTTTGGTTTGCATCAGTTTTTGATCATCTAAAGGTGCATGCAACATTGGGAAGATTGGCCGTGAGTTCATACTGAAACGCCTCTCTAACTTCAAGGAGACAGGGCAGCCTAAACCAACTGTAGCTTCTGATTTACTCACTGAGATGAGAATAAGGTGCAAAGACAGTAATAGGACCAACACTCAACCTTCTTCTTAACCCATGGAATCATTGGAAATGAGTGAGTCTGCATGAATTCACAGCCAATCATTAAAGGAGAGAGGACTCCTTTTAGCTGATCAGCAGTTTCTGGCTAATGAGAATATCGCAAGACTGGTAAGGGCTTATGCTTCAAATGATGGATCAACCTTCCAAATGGACTTTTCTTGGACAATGATGAAGATGTCAGAGCTTAATGTTCTAACTGGATTTCCAGGTCAGGTCCGACAGAACTGCTCCTTGCCTATGGTCAGTTACTAAGTGACAATCTTGATGAAAATGAACTCTTGACATCTTTATTTTTTCATATAAGCTTCTCTTTAAGTTCAATGTTTGACTGTAGACGAAGCGATTTCTACATTTCTTGCGTGTACTAATTTGAGTCTCTATATAATGGCAATGGCATAGTGTAGAAATATATTATGGCTGTTGAGTTCTTTAGAAATATAGAATTTTAATGTTTGGAATGTTACCAAAAGTTAACTATTATTTGGGGAGCTCATAATCTATCAATTTAAATTGGGGCCTTGGAGCATTCACATTAGACTCTACACAATTTTAGCTAAACTAACTCTAAAAACTCTACTTTTACTATTTTAACAAGCATACGCCTTCATCAACCTCAATATTTATTGATTGGCTATGGAGGTTTTATTCAAAGGAAGAGAGAGAGAGAGCTTGGTCTAGTTGAGGAAGAAAGTGTCAGTGAGGAAGAGAGAAATGAATTAAAAATTGGCTGACATTGGATTGTTGATAAGCAGTGCTCAATAAATGTATTGAAACATTGTTCATTTGTTAGCTATTTGGGAAATATTATAGAGGCGTTTTAACTTTTAAGGGACTTTTAGCTATTTTTTGTTAACTAAAAGTTGTTTAGACTAAATTGGATTTACAAATTGCTTTTGCCATGGAGACCTATGTGGAAATGGATGTGGTTCTATAGGGAAATTGTAACAGAGTTCTTTCTTCTTCTGGATTAGTCCTCCTTTGAAAGGGAACATCCTTAGAATGTATCGAACCAGCACATGCTTATGACTTTTACACATCTTCTGATAGCCTACAACATAACTTAGTCAAAATGGAACTAGTCAAATGAATAGATTAGCAAATTTCATGCTCACAACCAAAAATGTAAAATCATTTGAAGAATAGAAAAAATTAAAAATAAATGTCCAATTTATTATTCAAATTCAACTTAATAAAATACCTTGAATATGCTACTTTAAGCTAATAATAAGTAAGGAAAAAGAAATGATTATGCACCGCCGGGTTTTTGTTTTGAATACAAACAACGAAGAAGGGCTATATTTTACTCACAGCCAAAAGCAATGTGTTCTCATCAGTATAGTGAGCACAACCAGATCACCTCTTCTATTGCCTTTTTAGTTTACTTCATTTCTTTTAGGCTTCCTCCTCTCTTGCCAATTGCATAAAGCCATTCTTCAAAAACAAAACAGCATTCATTATAGTTTCGTGGAGAGAACAATACTCATCCATAATACAATGTGATACTTAAAACAAGATACTATGTACATTTTCCAACAGACCACAAAACTTGAGTCAGTTTACTTCACTTTGAAAATATAATTCCATCAACCATGAGTTATGGACTCTTGCTGAGAATCATGTTCATGTTCTAATGCAAAATAGTGGAACTTCTACCATTTTAATTTCAATGATTATTGTAAGGTTGAATTTAATCAACCATCTTGTTGGTTTTATTCTGTGCCAAATTTGTTTGTAATTTAGCAATTAGTAACTCTGTATTAGGTGAGAATCATGTAAGAGTAGTGAGTGAGAAAGTGTGAAGAAATGCTTAAGATTGTGCAAGGATGCAGAGATTCGCGACTGTTACTCGCGGGTGACTCACGACTAGCAAGCCGCCAACTGCAGTACACGAGTGAAGCATGCGAGAAAATAAACAGTCACGCCAGCTAGAGCACTACAGGACAAAAAGCCCAGCCTGACCGTTCTGTTATCTCGCGGCTTAAACTTGTGACTCAATCAAGTCGCAAGGCCAAGCCGCCAACCAGCTCTGTTCTGAAAAACCTGACTTTTCGCATTCCATTCTCACCCTAGTATAAATACCCCTTGTACCCACGAAATGTAGAAAGCTTCCAAAAAGAATTTTGAGAGAGACATCCTAGAGAAAAATAAGATTAATTCATCCACAATCTTTACATAGAGACTCTTTAAATTCCTCTACTCTCACTCTCTCCATTGTTACATCCTTGAGAGGTTCTTACCCAAATCCTTTTCCGTAAGAAAGCTATTTGGTGTTTTGGGAAGCAGTTAGGAAGGGACCAATGGTTATTGGTTAATGCTATGAGCTATAGCAGAATCCGATAAAATAAAGAAGAAATAAGTTCGACGCAACCTCGTTGGAACAAGAAGCTTGGAGGGATTAGGTACACTGAGTAGATTAGGCTTCAAGGGTCTTCTGTTGTTCATATACCCCAACTACATTCTTTAGTTGATTATTTACCACTTGAAGGGCGGCGGAAAGGTTTTATGCTGAGGGCTTTGGTTTCCTCTTCGATAACACATCATTGTGTTGTCCTTGTGTTCACATCTCTATTCGCTTAATCTTTGCCATTTAATTTCTGCTGTGGATGTGATTTTATTTGGTTTAGATTTTTTATCAATTATGTTTTTAACTTATGTTCATATTCCGCACATTTATTGTTTGATAATAAGGTTGAATTGGTAATTTATTATTGGGGATCTAAACATTCATAGTGTTTTCAATGCTATTTGAACATTCAATTATGATTTTATTTATTTATAAAAATCTACATTGAATCATGGGCTAGGTTTGCTTGCCTACCAATTGATTTATGATCTTGTTATTCATGTTGATAAGTCTTTCTATGAGCCCTAAATGCCTCTTGAATTTATGAAATAAAAAATATTATATTAGGACAACACTAGGTTTTCTGCTGATTTACAACAACACTAAACTCACCTTTGCTTTTTTTCCAAGTAAATTAGGTAGGGAACCTGAAAAGGGAAAGGTATGCTTTTGTTACATCTAACTTCTTCTTTTATATAGGTTATTTGATCAAACATCTATCAAAATCACAAGATGCTAACAAATATGAATTTCAGACTGCCTCCATCTTATAAACCCCAAACACAACACAAAGGTAATTTGAAGAATAGCTTATTAATATGCATCAGTTAATAATTGCAGTCTATAGGGGAAGCAGCTATTATGCTTGAACCAACAATAGATCCAATTGTTCTTATAAATCTTTTGGAATCATTAACCTTGAACAAAATGCTCTCCCATTGCTATATATTCACAATATCGGTAAAATATTAGCCAAACTTCATTTTTCAGCAGAATACCAAGATCTTATAAGCCAATCATTTTGGCTACATAGAGATAGTGCTTTAAATACTAAGAAGGAATAAAAATTTTACACATGGAGGTACAAGACCATAGAAAGGCATGGATAATTTAATATGCACACACAGTGGAGCATTAACCCACAACCTCAACTTCCATTCAAGTATAATGTAAAGAGGAAGTGCCAGTTGAGTTATTTCAACTAAGAACCTAAGAGTTTGTTTGGTTGAGTGGATTTTAGGGGGTATGGAAAAGGGGGAGAAAATGTGGAGAGAAAATGATTTTTCTCTCTAGGCCCACTGTTTTCTCTCTAGACCCACCAAAGCATTTTTTTTCCCCTAATTTAGAGAGGAAACTCAAGTGAATTTGCTTAACCATTCTAGTTCCTTTTTTCTTTGCCCTCAGTTAAAATATTGAAGTCATTGAACATGCATCTCTCTTTCTATTAGTCATTTTCTTTCTTTGTTGGTTTGTTCCTCCCTCTCTCTCTCTCTCTCTCTCTCTCTCTCTCTAAGTATCAATCTTAGTAGAAGTCATTGAACATGCATCTCTCTCTCTCTCTCTCTCTCTCTCTCTCTCTCTCTCTCTCTCTCTCTCTTAGTGCTCTTTTTTCACCATTGTTTTATAATATATAAAAAATGTGATAAATATAATAACAAAGAGAAAAATATATATATCTTTAATATTTTAATTTCTATAAAATGTTATTTTATTAACTAATAAATAAATAATATTTTATTACAAATAAATCACTTCTTATATATAATGAAATAAGGACAGAAATGTAAATTTATATAAAATACTTATTCCATCCTCTCACCTTTCACCCTAACCAAATAATAAGTTTTCCATCCCTCCAACTAAACACACATGAAGAAAAACTTAATCTTTACTATCCTCTTATTTTTTTCATCCTCTCACCTTTTTTCTATCATCCAAATTTTCTATTTCCCCAATCAAACGAACCCAAAGTGATGGAGTGTACACAAATAAAGAAACTTCTTTCTTTTCTTTTTTTAATAATTTGATAGTCACAAATATGGGAGAAGTGAGATTTGAACCTTGATTTTCCTAATAAAGGAGAGTCAAATATTCCACCAAGTTACAACACCCTTGGCAAATAAAGACACGGTTTGTAAGGTTGAATTTAATCAATTATCTTGTTGGCTTTATTCCGGGCCAATTTGCTTGTAATTCAGCACTTAGAAACCTTGTATTTAGGTGGGAATCATGTAAGGATAGTGTGTGAGAGAATGTGAAAAAATGCTCAAGAATGTGCAGTGAAGCAAGGACTCGCGACTGGATCTCGTGGGTGGCTCGCAACTGGCAAGCTGCCAGATGATGCACAGAGCGAAGCATGCAGAGAAGCTGAACCATCATGCCAACTATTGCACTACAGGACAAAAATTCCAAACTGGCCATTCAGTTAGCTCACGGCTTGAACTCGCGACTCAATCAAGTCACGAGGCCAAGTCGCCAACCAGCTCTATTTTGGAAAAACTGACTCTTCGCATTTTTTTCTCACCCTAGTATAAATACCCCTTATACCAACGAAATGTGGAGAGCTTCCAAAAAGAATTTTGAGAGAGAAACTCTAGAGAAAAACAAGATTGATTCATCCCCAATTTATACATAGAGACTCTTCAAATTCCTCTACTCTCATCCTTTCCATTGTTACATCCTTGAGAGGTTTTTACCCCAAATTCTTTTATCACCATACCCACATCTGTGAGAATGCTTTTTGGTGCTTTGAGAAGCAGTTAGGAAGGAACCAATAGTTATTGGTTAATGCTATAAGCTATAGCGAAATCTGGTAAGCTAAAAAAGACAAAAGTTTAGCACAACCTCGTTGGAGCAAAAAGCTTGGAGGGCTTAGGTACGCTGGGTAGATTAGGATTGGAAAGTCTTCTGCTGTTCATGTATCCCAACCTCATTCTTTAGTGGATTATTGACCGCTTGGAGGGCGGCAGAGAGATTTTACACCGAGCACTTCAATTTCCTTTTCGATAACACATCGCTATATTGTCCTTATGTTTGCATCTCTCTTCCCTTAATCTTTGTCATTTAATTTCTACTGTGGATGTAATTTTAATTGGTTAGATTGTTTATTAATTCTATTATTAGTTTATGTTCATGTTCTGTACATTTATTGTTTGATAATAAGGATCTAAACGTTCGTAGTGTTTTACATGCTATTTGAACATTCACGGTTATCAAAAAAAAAATTATCTTCCTTAACCAGAAATATTATAATAAGGCTTAATCCTAAAATTCCATATTGGCAGTGAATCTTCAAAACATAGTTTGCCGCATGTAATCTTTTTTTCCCCCATTTTATTGTATTTAAAGCAATGTTTTAAAAACATACAGTACATATCACTATGGCTAGAGTTTTTTGTACAGGTCACAAAACCAGTACAAACAACCATACTATTCTGTCACAATCAAAGTAGTAGACTATATCGATTAATTCTAGAATTTCTGAATTATTTTGGTCATTCTTGCTTAATTTTACATTTCAGTCCAAAGTAAAGTAAAAAACAAAAAAAACAAAACAAAACAAAAAAACAAAACAAAAAAAAAAACAAAACAAAAACAAAACAAAAACAAAAACAAAAACAAAACAAAACAAAAATGAGGCTTTGTAAGGGAGGGAGGGGAACACTGTCATCTTGAAGGTGTCATGCCATCAATGAAGTCTTCCCAAATTCACCCAATATTAAAGCTGCCAAGGTGTGACTTGTGAGGGGCCTTAATTTTTCTAATTGCTCTGATCAACAAGGCCACTCTTTGTTCTTGTTTTCTCATTGCTTCACAGCCAGCATATTCTTTGAAAATGTAAAATAGTAAAAGACTTAACTTCAACACTTCTCACTTTTATGTATTCACTTTAAAGTATTTTTTTTATAAGTAATGGAAATTTTATTCAGATTGTGAAAAGGGTCACCCAAGTATACGTTGGGTATATACATGTGATTAAAGTTTCACATTGAATAACGATTAAAGTCTCACATTGAATAATGATGAAAACAATAAGAAGTTAATATAACATAATTGAGCATACACCCATTGGTTTAGGCCTTTTGGATTAAAGTGTTTTTATGTGTTATATTAATTATTCAAAGAAACGCCTAAAATATTTATCTCCCCAAGCTTCAGCTCAACTCCCACGCCCAAACTTAGAGTGTGAGGCTTGGAACTCGATTCAAAGTGTACTGGATGAAGTTAGTGGTGCACGTCGTTGACTCATTGGACTTTCAGTCCATTGGTTTTTTAAGGGAAGAGATGATGATAAAAATTTTAGAGCAAACTAATTTCTATTCTGCCGGTCTAAGTTGAATTCATCGTACTCTCTTGATCTGTTTGCTTTCCTTCTTGGGCCTTATATGGGCTTTCTTAAACTTGTCTAAGGATGTTAGTACATTGCCTTGAGTGGATTCTTGGATCATTTTGTAGTTGTAGTCCTTTTATGGGCTTTTGCCGAGAATCGGCTTCTAATTGAAGACTTGTGCCTTATCTTATTAATAGGGCCCGTATGACGTAGGCTTCTCCTTGGGTGGGCTCATGACAGCTTGTGAAAAAATGTGTTAGAACATTGTATAAATCAAGGACAAATCAAGAATGTTATTACTAACTAATGACAATTTAGTATGAAAAAAAATTTGAAAACTCCATAGCAAAATAAGAAGTTCATTGTGTCTATAAACAAATTTACAGCTTTCTCGTTATAAAAAGACTAATACATTTTTTTTCTGGTAAAAAAAAAAGAAATACATATTACATTCCTTTCTGTTTAGAATAGCATCACTTATTTGCTCATATTATGATAAAGAAAACTAGGATTTCATAGATAAATTAATGGCAAATTAGGTACATTAACACTCAGCCAACGGCGGGCAACTGGTTAATATGAAACAAATTCAATAACTCAATAGCAAAATAAGAATTTCATCCTGTCTAAAAAAAAAAAAAATTGCGCAGGCTTCCAACAATACAAAGACTGGCAATTTTTTGGGAGGGTTAAAATACCGGTGCATTTCTCTTTACCCCCATGGCATATTTGGATTCTAACATATTACATTTGGTAAAATACTATTTAGGTCCTTAAATTTTACCAAAAATGTATTTTTCATCATAAAATTTTGTAAAGAATTTCATCAATAGTTTAGACTTTAGAGACAAAAACAAGGATGAAAATAGAACTTTTTTGATAGTTTAAGAATAAAAAAATAGATATCTTTTTTTTTTTTTTTGTTAAGAAATAGATATCTTTTTTATAGTTTAAAAGTAGAAATAAAACATTTTTAATAGTTTAGGGATGAAAGGAACTTTTCAATAATTTAAAGGCAAAAAACAAACCTTTTAAAATTTAAGAATTAAAAAATAAACTTTTGATAAAATTTAAGAACTAAAATAGTATTTAACCCCTATTACATAGGATAAATGATTAATTGACACAACTCGAGTTATGTTTTCAAATTGATAATTCATGCCTTTATGGAAAATCAAGGTAGGTGTGGACTGTGGACTTTGAGCGTGCAGTATCAAAAACCCAGTCATTGTGGTATGGTAATAGTAGTGCTTAAACAGTCTATGGATATATTCATTGTTTTTGTTCTAACATCTCTTAAAGCCAAGTTTTACACACTAGTCATTGACGTTACCAAATCACATTTTATTTGATGATATCGTTTTCCAGAAATTTTTATCCCTTTTTCGTTGACAAGATGCCACTAGCTTAGCTCCAAACGAAGCAGCAAAATAAGACCTTCAGCTAGTTTGGTGAGATTCTGTTCAAATCATTAATTGGCAGCGAAATTTGAGACCATTTCTTCTGGTTTGTTAAGATTTTCTTCAAATAATACTTGGCAGGTAGAACTTCAACTTTCAACCTTTGTTTTTTATTTTCTTTTTGGTTTAGGCATCTATTTGTACTAGATGGTCCATAGAGGTTAAGATAATCCATTTTAATTTTGTGTCAGGTATTTAAAATTGACCGATAAATCTATTCTAATTTTATGTCAACTGTCTCTATAACCAAAATTAATAGAAAATATATTTAAAAAAAGAAATTCATAATTTTATCCTTGGAACATAATAAACCGCATACTTTTATACGAGACACTTTAAACTTCACCAAAAAAAAAATAAATAAATAATAATCAAATCTCACCCTCATACTGTTGGTATTCTTAAAGGTAGAATCACTACTCCCTCTCTTTGTTGCTGTTTTTTTTTTTTTTTAATTGTTTTTGGGTAAAAATAATATTGTTTATGCTTTATGGGTCATTTAATTATATATTTGAATTTAATTTAGGGAACTATATCTAAGTTGTCCTTACTTTTTAAGGTGTATGTGCTTAAAGTTGTATGCGGGCATACCAATTAATTACAAGCCAATTTTTCAGTAAAAAACTCTAGCAAAACCAGTTTTTTTTTTGTCGAGGTTCTCTATCTTATATCAATATGTTGTTAAGCAGATAGTGTCAAATCAAGGTCAATCAAAGTTGTTGGTTGACTTGACATTAAGAGTGTATGCAGTACAAGTTTATGTGTGAAACTAGAGGGTATACTTCCAAATTATATTTGTCATCATTCCTTCAAGGTGTAGGAACATGAAGAAATGGCAATTAGTGGAGTATACCAACCCACTGAGCAGACGTTGACAGCCACTACTTCGGACGCGGAACAATGGGAAAATCTTGTTACAGCACGCTCCTTTTAGACTCGTCTTTTCGGTTAAAATTGTGAAATCGTGTTTTCAAAACACGATTTCAAGAGAAATGTGTATGAAGTGTGCAATAACGGGTGAATGATAAGTCTTTACTCATAAACAATATATGCTTATTGGTCATTCTACACTTAAACTGTGTAATGTGTTAATAACATTCATAATATATCAGGACCTAATGGACAATCACAAAGTTAGGAATCCTACTATAGTAGTCAATTTTGACATACTCTTAGAACCACAACTTTACTGGTCTATTCAAAAAGCAGAACTGTGTGGCAAAGAGGGCCACGTTTCAAAATAACCCATGTCTGGATTGGTTTCTGGCTTGAAAATATCTGAAACTAAAACATTTTCTGGGACTAGTAGCCGAGCTGCATCCTTTGTTGAAATGTCCTTGTTCTCCTCCTCCATTGCATCTAATCCAAGTTCATTTTCTAAGTAACGCAACCACTTCTTGTTCTCATCAACATTTTTGCTACCTTCCTCCTCAAAGTTTGAGCTTTGGCAAGCATTCACCTCACTATGTTGGACTTCATTAGACATGACAGAATCTAAATTATCTAACATGTTCCAAAAGTCCACATCAGTCACAAATGGGATTTCATTCACACTATCCACATCTGGTTTGTTCACCTCCTGTAATATGTTGCTAACATCAAAAGGCTCTCCATAATCGAACAGCAAAACCATTTGCTCTTCGGGCCTTAACGCATCAACCGGACTAGAATTTGAAACGTTTGAATCATAAGATGAATAAGAACTTGATTGGTCTATAAGGTCCTTGCCAATGTTAAATTGATTGGTGTCTTCTGTTTGTGAACCTTGAATTTTCTCAAAATCATGTGTCAAGTTGCACTCTTCATGAGGTTTCTTGTCCACAGGGACTTGCTCAGATTGATGCTCAATTCCACCACCTATGTTTTGTTTCTCACGCGATGTAAACGGACTAGATGAAGATGACGATGAGGAGGTTATGGATGATAACTCATCTCCGTGAACATTACCTTCTTTCATAGTCAAATTTTTCTTCAAATGAGTGTTCCACACATTTTTAATCTCATTATCCATTCTTCCTGGTAAATGAGATGCAATTTTGGACCACCTGCACATTAATGTGATCATATTAAGCATCATAAAGAATAGTAAGCCCAAAATAAAAGAATATACAACTATCTACAAGTATTACAAAAGATATTCTGCAGGCCTGAACCTAGTGGAAAAGTTTCACTATGGTCACGCTCAAGTGGAAAACGTCAACTCATATTACCAACTCTACCGATTTTAAATTCAACCAAAAAAAAAGAGTACATAGTATCTTACTTGTTCCCCCAAGCTTCATGTAACTTCACTATGGACTCCTCTTCCTCTTTTGTGAAGTTCCCTCGCTTCACATCTGGCCAGAGGTAATTAATCCATCTCAAACGACAACTTTTTCCGCATCGTAACAGTCCTACAAATCAAAGAAGAAATTAATGTGAACATACACTTCACATTTTTAGTAACAAAATAAATAATAAAAGAGAGAAAATATTGTTCACAATTGACATATAGTATATAATGACTTCATAAAAATATAATTTCTACTCTCCAACCACCTTGAGAGTTGAGACTAACGGCTTATTGTTTTTTTTCTTCATCATATAATAAACATGGTTGCATTTTCAAAATCATTACTCGAAAATGGTTAATATTTCCAAAGGTTTTATGTATAATATGACTTTATATATATATATATATATAATCATGTATATACGACTTTACATTTGATAGTGGGGGCGTCAAAAGAAAAAGATACCTAGTGTTTTAGCCGTCACATATACAATTCATTTTCTATTTCATTATTATATTTACGAGTGTTCAAATTTGACGTGCATTGACAATTTTTACCTAATCACATTTTTCTTTGTTGTCTATTTATCTTCCTAAATTCTACTTTTTGCACTTCGCTATCAAGCAAAAAGTAACATTAACTTAGGTACAAGATTGTGAAATTTGATTCAATAAGTTTGGTCGAGTAGAAGTTACTCTCAATTCCTAACTTGGCCATTTTTAGGTGAGATTTCCTTCTTCTTCTTTTTCTTTTACAAGATAGAATTTCTATTTTAGCTTAATCTAAGTATATATGTGTGTGAAGTTTCTTCCTAAAAATTTGAACTCTAGCTCTTGCCCCTCGCACCTCATAAGCATTTATACTTATATGTGGCAATCTTTTTTCTTTTCTTTTTTTATTTAAGACCAACCAATCAAGAAATTATTATGTACACTTGATTTACGGGACCCACAATTGGACTAAAGTAAGAATAAGGAAGCTTAATTTAATTTAAATTTAAAATTTAGAAAAAACAATTAACACCTATAAAGATTTCACTAATCATAGAGGAAAAAACTGGGTCCAAATGCAAGTTTCCCTAATTCACTCATGAGCTGTTTTGTGTATACAATTTCCAAAACTTGAGGAACCGTGATTAAGTGCTTTGTTATACTTAATAGATAGCTTTAAAATTAACAAATATAGATTTCTTCTGTGTATATACTATATATGTAACACTAACAACTAATATTTCGTTTTCGTTTATGTAATTTACTGTGATTTCCAAGTTTGTTCAAATACTATCCATGTTTTGGTTTGTGTCAATTTTTATTGGTGGGAAAAAAAGACAAAAGAAGGCTGCGTTTATTTTGGGTGAAAAGCATTTTCGGAAATGTTTTTCTGTAATTACGGGTGTTTGGTTGCGCACTAAAAATCAATTTTCCTGAAATTGATTTCCGTTGACCAGTGGTCAAAGGTGAAAACCAATTCAATTTCTATTTTCACTTCAAATCCTATTTTCCGAAAAACTGAGAAACAGAGAGCATGAAGAGAGAGAGAGGGAGAGAGAAAGAGAGAGCCTAGAGCCATCGCCGATCCAAGCCCAGCGCCCATCGCCGACGGCCACGAACTGTCGATCCAAGCCCAGAGACCATCGCCGGCGACTACGAACCCACGAACCCAGTCCCCATCGCCTCACCGCAACGAGCAGATCCAGTCGCACCTTCGATCGCACCACGCCGCACCGCGCTGTCGATCGTCGATCTCCTTCGAACCCAGAACCCAGCGCTCTTCGCACCGGCGAGTCGCACCATGCCGCGCCGTCGATCGTCGATCATCGATCGTCGTCGACCCAGACCCATTGCTTCCTCTTCCTCGATCTCTCAGCTTTTTTTTTTTTTTTAGTTTGATTGTTGTTGTTGTTTTTTTTTTTTTATGAACTGATTGTTGTTGTTGTTGTTGTTGTGTTGTTGTTGCCGGAATTTGCTGTCGGAATTTGTTGTTGAATTGGCTGTGATGTTGAAATTTTTTGTAATAAAATTTGTTTGGATGCTGAGAAAATGTGAAAAAATTGTAGGAAAATAGCATTTTCCTAATAGAACCAAACACATGAAAATATTTTCCACAACAATTTTCATAATATTGATCAGCCTGAGGTTGCGTCTAGTGGCGCGCTTGTCTGCAAAGTAATTAAAACATAAAAGGAAATTTCCATTAGAAATAAAAACTGCTTCAATTAAAAAGTTAATTAATCTGACTTATCAGGGATGCACATCCTAGGAACCCCACCTGGTTGTCCCTCTTCAGTCGGGCAAGGCAAACCATCGTGCCACTCCCCGGAAAAAATAAGGAAATCATCTTTAAAACCCTTGTTTGAGGTAGGGAGGCACTGGATCAATCTTACTGCAGGGTACCTAGACTTAAGGTAATATCTCTGATCCTTCAAATGATTGAGATTATATACCCAGTTCACATCGTGATGGGTCAAACCTAAATTGTATAAGGCGTTTAAAGCCTCTATACTCCCAAGCACCCTGAACATATTCGAGGCGCACTGCGTAGGAGATAACCTAAAAAACCTAAGGTAATTTCTCGTCAGACTACCCATTGGGATGGTCATCCCTCCCTCGACAAAAGCTACCATGGGGATAACTACCTCCCTCGTTTTTCTATCGCGCAACTAAGTTTGGGAGGAAGCATATCTCATACCCACTGTTGAGGGAATCCTATACTTAGCCCTAAATGATTCTATTTGTTCCTCGGAATCAACTAGATACTTAAATCTACCCATTTTCTAACAGTACCAGAGAAAAACTGATACAGAAGATGGAAAACTAGGGAGGGTTACGGAAACTTACAGGTTTGGAAAATAAGCTCCTCGGACGGGCTCTTAGTATTTATGAGAGCGTGGAGTAATGAGAGAAAGACATATTCAATGAATACGTGCTGAGAGGGAGTAATTTGTAACTGAAGAAATATTTTATTTGAAAGGCACTTTATAAGGGCACAGAAAGTGGGAGCGGGAAAAATCCCGCCCATAAATGCAAAGGATCCCCCACCGTTAGATTTGCATCAGATCGTTGAACGTGCTGGACAACAGAGCAGTTATCATTTAATAATGGTGTGCTCATGACGCCGAAACGTTAGGAGCGTGCCTTGGGTAAACAAAAGGACATTCTGAAAGCGGGGGAAACCTACGAAATAAATGAGGGCTGGATATCAAAATCCCCCTTTTTCCCGAGGTGGCAAAAAGCGAGATTTTGAGAGGCTATTGTGGGGCCTGTTAGTTAAAAAGGTATAGTAATCCTCAGAAGTGGGCTCGGGGCCCAACGGCCCAATCCGAGGACACTTAGTTATCCGAGGATAGCCTAAAAAAGTTTTGTTATTACTAAATGGGTAATATAGGAGAAACGAGTGGATATTGTATACAGCGGCATAACACACGTCCGAGGACACCAAAGTCCGAGGTAAATGTAACTTTCATGTTATTGAGGAGACTCCGCAAAGTTGTATCTGAACTGGAAATTGGATATAACTCAAGGGGGTGTCGGGGAAGGTAGCAAATATCTTCTAAGGCCATCACCTCCACATTAAATGCTTTCCAGCTAACACTCTGGCCGCATTAATGTGGAGGTGATACCTGAACAGTAACTAAGCAGCTTTATGGCCACTAAGCTGAAAGTTTCGGTAGGTGCTGGATGGGACAAAAATGAGCTCCCAAGATAAGAACTACACGTGTACAATGGAAAAGGGGGGAGAACGGAGTATATAACATAGGAACGAAGGAAATAATGGGGGACTTTTTAGCAGAAAAAAAAAAAAGAAAAAGAAAAGAGAGACTGACTGAAAGAGAGCCGAGGAGAGATTTTCTCAAGGAATGAACCCAAAGTATCCCTTGTTACTTGATGAGTATAACCTTTCCTATCAAACAGTACTAGTTCTTGGATCCATACTCTAAAAATTTTTTGTTTGGGCTTGTTGGGCTGAAAACCCATTCATATTCAGGGTCAAATCCAATTTGAGTCCCTACATATCTCTATATAAGATTGTAAATGAGCAAAGTCACCCCAGTATTAGAACTTCAAGATTAGGTCATTTAAATTTATTTTGAACACGAACCAAGTTCGAGCTCATTACCTTACAAAGTTTCATATTTAAGTTTGATTTAATATTTTGTCATCAAACAAGCTCAATTAAACTTTTTTATAAGTTATTTGATTAACTTATTATTTTCCCATATATGGTAAACCCTACAGCTAAATGTTTTTACCTCTTCAGGGATCTATGCTATTAAATACTCTAGTAATAACTAAATTATAATTGAAATTATATTATTTGAGTTAATTAGATAGAATAATTTTCATTTATGAACTTAATAAGATTTAATTTCACAAACCTTTTATTGTTAAAAATTACATATAACTTTTATTACGAAATGGACTATTTATAATATGAATAAACTAAAAATTATAATTTGATATCTTATTTAAGCTCAAATCAAGTCTTGTAATCACAAGTTCGCTCATGAACACATTATTACAATTCAGCTTAGCTCATTTAATAGTTAGGTCCAAACATGGACTTGACTTATTTTTTAAATCCTATGAGTTTTAGGGGAAAAAAAAAATTCAAGGGAAAAAAATATGTCAAGGAAATTACATGATTTTTTGGAAAGGTGTTTTCCAAGGGAAAATTCCATGGGTTTTGGAAAATCATTTTCATGAGGACAAATCCCATGGGTTTTTCGGAAAACCAATTCAAGAGTGAAAATCCCATGATTTTTTTAGAAAATCCTTCTCTAGGATGAAAATTCCATCGACTTTGGTTCCCTAATAATGGAAAATTCCATGAATTTTAAGAAAATCAGTATTTTTAATGAAAATAATGGGTTCATGGGTTTTTGAAAGAAACTCACTCTTTGAACGCACTTTTGGAAAAACCAGTTTTGAAGATATAATTTATTCTGAATCACTTTTTTAGAAAACAAGATTGAATGCATGGACTATCTTGAAAACAATAAGATTATTTTTGGAAAACAAATTGAAAATAGTTGTTGGAAGTACTTTTATACGAAGCCTTATGGAAATGTGGTAGTAGGAATTTACACTACTAACTAGGAAGTTAGCATGTAAACCCATACCCATACATTAAACAAATTCATAAGGAGAAGAAACTTAAATTCAAGCAATTATGGCCTAAAGCTAGCTAAAATAAACATTCACAAGCATACATAACCAATCTCACCATTCAATCATACCCATTAATTTCATTATGCATGTTCATGTGTTCATCAAATTTCAACGATGGATGTCCATATTCTTCACCATCATAAAAGGGAAATTAACTACTTGAACAAGAATGAATAGATCATGTATTACTATACCCATGACAAGATTTATTCTAAGAACAAAATGGGTATAAGTAATTAAAAAAATTCCCAATTGATATTCATATTTAGACATGCATGGACATATTCAATTACTCATGGAAATTAACATGTTAACACAAGCTTAAAGTAATCCTAGCCTAGCTAATTAACATGTTAACACTTATAAATAATAATCCAAGCATGCTAACATAGTAATTACATAAGAATGGTATTTATTTAAACAAGTAAAGCATTAGAAACAAATAAATAAAAGAAAATTTTTAGTATTTTCCTAATGAGAAGATTGAAATTAATGAAGGATTATTTTTCGGGATTTTTTTTTTTTTTTTTTTGGGAGTGATTGAAAGAGCATTTGAGCATTTTTCGGAAATTTTTTATTGATATTATCAAGTGAGAGAGATGCTATTAAAATAGATAGCAAATAATAAATTAACTCATCCATACCATAAGCCATAGGGTCCAAGCGCATATTATGGTTGAGACAATTAACTAGATCCTCTTTCGGCTTTTCCCAACTTGAATTTTGGTCTCATTCTATTAGTTTGAGGTACCAACTTTGCACACTTTGTTGAAATTCTTTTTAAATTTTAATTGTAATAGACTCTCTATTACTTTGAGGCCTTAATCCTCAAGTTAGGACTGTTGGCATACACTTGAATGGATTATTTTTAAAGTTCCTACTTTGAATGCACCGTCTTGCACTAACTCACGCATGGTTCATGCCTCCAATGGGAAGTACAACTCAACTAAATGGACCGGAGATGGAGATTTGAGAGTTGCCACTTGTAGGTTAAGTGATAAATTTTAAACTACGAGTAGACACTTTTAAAACAGGTCAAATCAAAGGTGGGTAAAGTGCAATTTTCCAAAGAATTATAAACATCAAACAAAACAAATATAACTGTTGACACTTCATTTTGTACCCATTAATAAATTTTGGTCTCTGGCCCTAATGATGAGCTTGACATACATCAACCAAGGATAATTAAAGAGTTCACAATAGTTTGGAAAAAATTACAACTCAAAAGTGCTCAAATTGCTTGGAAAATAATATTGAAAAATGACATTTTCTCACTATTTTGACCATAACTTTTGCTCCACAAAGAATATTTGAGTGCGATTTATTTTATTGGAAATTAAACATCTTGGGATTCAATTTGAACACAAATGTTTCCTAATTTGGATCTATATTAAATAAGTTATGACCATTGTAAGTCAGGCCATCAAAGCTGTCAAAAATTAGGGTTCATGCGTACACATGAATCAAGTGTGCATGTGCACACTCAAAAGATGCGTATGCATACTCATGTTCTAGGCAGTAAAACTTCATTTAGTACACTTTTTTTTTGTCTCTTGATGATTTGTTTATGTTGATGCTTTGTATTATTTGTTCTATGTTATTTTAGTTTTTAGGGTTTCTAACATGCTTGTTTGATTTCTGCTTTAATACCTATAATTGATTAAATCTTGCAAAATGTAACTTTCCGGAACTATGCTAATGGATGCGTATGCATCATTGAATATGCATGTGTATTGTTTCAACCATGCATACACATAGTTGAGTATGTGTACACATCTCAAACCTAGATTAGGGTAAAATCGTGCTTTTATTATTTTAATCATTTTTAGCATGCTATTTGATTCTTTTTTACTCTGTGGTTAATTAATTGTGTTTAATTATTTTTCATGTTTGTTTAAGTCTTTTTGCCATGTTTGGTTTAGTTTATAATCTTTCCTTATGTGTGTGATTTAATTGTTATCTATTTCTTTTTTTAATATATATGTTTGATTTGTTTCCCTTTATATTGTGATGTGATCTTTAACATGTTGTGTGTGTTATTTTATTTAAATGCATGATATATGTTTAGGTTAAAGATTAAGGGTCTTTTAATAACTTCTTTATTTAAATATGGCATAGCAACACATAATGGAAGCCAGCCCACAAGCCAGGTGGTCTTGGGTGCCTAATACCTTCCCAAGCCGTGTCTAACATCTTCCCAATTTGGTTTGTAGACCTATGTATGTAAGTGAGTGGCTTAAAAGGCCTAATATGGTTCCTAGACCTAATCTAGGTGGCGACTCCATTTTTCACCCTCTGCCTAGTTTACTCTAAGGCTGAGGCGTACTCCCTTGCGCCCACAATAACAAGTTAAAGAAACTAAATCAAGAAATCCATGTTATTCCTATTAAACAAAGTACGAGTTCATGGAAAGAACATTCATCTTGCTTCAAAATCACAAGTGTTTGGTTATTTAATTGACTCCTCAGTACCTACAACACAATGATTAGATTGATGAAACAAAGGAAACTAAAGAAAACAATAGTTTTGGTAATCACAATTCAAGAACAAGATTAGTTTGAAAAAGATTTTGAAAACAATTTGGAAAACTAGTTTCTGCCTTAGAGCTAACTAAAGAGAGGGTTTTTTTTCGGTAAAAAATGTGCTTAGGTGATGCGTGAATGATTAGAAAGGATGAACTACAGTTTTTAGAACATGGGGGCAAAAAATAAACTCTCCCTAGTTAGGTTTTGGAATGAAGACATAAGGTGAGCATATCAATTAGTAAACTAGGGTTTTCAGACTTTTTTGAAAGGTTTTGGATGTTCCTAAGGGTCTAGGGGCCAGGCCCCATCAAAGAATAAAGCTTTGGACCTTAAAACTGAATTTCTAAGGTTCTAGAATGAAGCATGCGCGCATATGGTCAAGTAAACCCTAAATTCAATTGCACATTTAGTCCAACTTCAAATGGACATAACTCACTCATTGTAAATCCAAATTACACAAAAATTATGTTCAAATTGAAGCCCAAGATGTCTAATTTCCAATAAAATAAACTTCACTAAAAACTTATTTGTGGATCAAAAGTTATAGTCAAAACAATGAGCAAATATCATTTTTGTTAGTATCATTTTTAAAGCAATTTAAGCATTTTTGAGTTGTGATTACTCCTAAACTATTGAAAACTTTTCAACTTCCCTTGCTTGATGTATTTCAAAATCATCATTGGAGTGGGGACCAAAGGTTATTTCAACAACTAACACATTGGCCAACTAACACATTGGCTTTACTGTGAGGAATTTGTGGTACTTATTTGTGTTAGTTGTTGAAAAAGTACCATAAATTCCTCACAGTAAAGCCAAAAATAAGTTCAATAATGGACAAATATTCTAAACAAATGTTAACATTCAGGGAAAGTATGGCCAGAAACTACTCACATAATTTTATGTAGAAAACAAATAACACCTAAGGCCCACCTCTTGAAAATTGTAATAAATTATGTGGATGGGACAAAAATGAGCTCCCAAGATAAGAACTACACGTGTACAATGGAAAAGGGGGAGAACGGAGTATATAACATAGGAACGAAGGAAATAATGGGGGACTTTTTAGCAGAAAAAAAAAAAAGAAAAAGAAAAGAGAGACTGACTGAAAGAGAGCCGAGGAGAGATTTTCTCAAGGAATGAACCCAAAGTATCCCTTGTTACTTGATGAGTATAACCTTTCCTATCAAACAGTACTAGTTCTTGGATCCATACTCTAAAAATTTTTTGTTTGGGCTTGTTGGGCTGAAAACCCATTCATATTCAGGGTCAAATCCAATTTGAGTCCCTACATATCTCTATATAAGATTGTAAATGAGCAAAGTCACCCCAGTATTAGAACTTCAAGATTAGGTCATTTAAATTTATTTTGAACACGAACCAAGTTCGAGCTCATTACCTTACAAAGTTTCATATTTAAGTTTGATTTAATATTTTGTCATCAAACAAGCTCAATTAAACTTTTTTATAAGTTATTTGATTAACTTATTATTTTCCCATATATGGTAAACCCTACAGCTAAATGTTTTTACCTCTTCAGGGATCTATGCTATTAAATACTCTAGTAATAACTAAATTATAATTGAAATTATATTATTTGAGTTAATTAGATAGAATAATTTTCATTTATGAACTTAATAAGATTTAATTTCACAAACCTTTTATTGTTAAAAATTACATATAACTTTTATTACGAAATGGACTATTTATAATATGAATAAACTAAAAATTATAATTTGATATCTTATTTAAGCTCAAATCAAGTCTTGTAATCACAAGTTCGCTCATGAACACATTATTACAATTCAGCTTAGCTCATTTAATAGTTAGGTCCAAACATGGACTTGACTTATTTTTTAAATCCTATGAGTTTTAGGGGAAAAAAAAAATTCAAGGGAAAAAAATATGTCAAGGAAATTACATGATTTTTTGGAAAGGTGTTTTCCAAGGGAAAATTCCATGGGTTTTGGAAAATCATTTTCATGAGGACAAATCCCATGGGTTTTTTGGAAAACCAATTCAAGAGTGAAAATCCCATGATTTTTTTAGAAAATCCTTCTCTAGGATGAAAATTCCATCGACTTTGGTTCCCTAATAATGGAAAATTCCATGAATTTTAAGAAAATCAGTATTTTTAATGAAAATAATGGGTTCATGGGTTTTTGAAAGAAACTCACTCTTTGAACGCACTTTTGGAAAAACCAGTTTTGAAGATATAATTTATTCTGAATCACTTTTTTAGAAAACAAGATTGAATGCATGGACTATCTTGAAAACAATAAGATTATTTTTGGAAAACAAATTGAAAATAGTTGTTGGAAGTACTTTTATACGAAGCCTTATGGAAATGTGGTAGTAGGAATTTACACTACTAACTAGGAAGTTAGCATGTAAACCCATACCCATACATTAAACAAATTCATAAGGAGAAGAAACTTAAATTCAAGCAATTATGGCCTAAAGCTAGCTAAAATAAACATTCACAAGCATACATAACCAATCTCACCATTCAATCATACCCATTAATTTCATTATGCATGTTCATGTGTTCATCAAATTTCAACGATGGATGTCCATATTCTTCACCATCATAAAAGGGAAATTAACTACTTGAACAAGAATGAATAGATCATGTATTACTATACCCATGACAAGATTTATTCTAAGAACAAAATGGGTATAAGTAATTAAAAAAATTCCCAATTGATATTCATATTTAGACATGCATGGACATATTCAATTACTCATGGAAATTAACATGTTAACACAAGCTTAAAGTAATCCTAGCCTAGCTAATTAACATGTTAACACTTATAAATAATAATCCAAGCATGCTAACATAGTAATTACATAAGAATGGTATTTATTTAAACAAGTAAAGCATTAGAAACAAATAAATAAAAGAAAATTTTTAGTATTTTCCTAATGAGAAGATTGAAATTAATGAAGGATTATTTTTCGGGAATTTTTTTTTTTTTTTTTTTGGGAGTGATTGAAAGAGCATTTGAGCATTTTTCGGAAATTTTTTATTGATATTATCAAGTGAGAGAGATGCTATTAAAATAGATAGCAAATAATAAATTAACTCATCCATACCATAAGCCATAGGGTCCAAGCGCATATTATGGTTGAGACAATTAACTAGATCCTCTTTCGGCTTTTCCCAACTTGAATTTTGGTCTCATTCTATTAGTTTGAGGTACCAACTTTGCGCACTTTGTTGAAATTCTTTTTAAATTTTAATTGTAATAGACTCTCTATTACTTTGAGGCCTTAATCCTCAAGTTAGGACTGTTGGCATACACTTGAATGGATTATTTTTAAAGTTCCTACTTTGAATGCACCGTCTTGCACTAACTCACGCATGGTTCATGCCTCCAATGGGAAATACAACTCAACTAAATGGACCGGAGATGGAGATTTGAGAGTTGCCACTTGTAGGTTAAGTGATAACTTTTAAACTACGAGTAGGCACTTTTAAAACAGGTCAAATCAAAGGTGGGTAAAGTGCATTTTTCCAAAGAATTATAAACATCAAACAAAACAAATATAACTGTTGACACTTCATTTTGTACCCATTAATAAATTTTGGTCCCTGGCCCTAATGATGAGCTTGACATACATCAACCAAGGATAATTAAAGAGTTCACAATAGTTTGGAAAAAATTACAACTCAAAAGTACTCAAATTGCTTGGAAAATAATATTGAACAATGACATTTGCTCACTATTTTGACCATAACTTTTGCTCCACAAAGAATATTTGAGTGCGATTTATTTTATTGGAAATTAGACATCTTGGGATTCAATTTGAACACAAATGTTTCCTAATTTGGATCTATATTAAATAAGTTATGACCATTGTAAGTCGGGCCATCAAAGCTGTCAAAAATTAGGGTTCATGCGTACACATGAATCAAGCGTGCATGTGCACACTCAAAAGATGCATATGCATACTCATGTTCTAGGCAGTAAAGCTTCATTTAGTACACTTTTTTTTTTTTGTCTCTTGATGATTTGTTTATGTTGATGCTTTGTATTATTTGTTCTATGTTATTTTAGTTTTTAGGGTTTCTAACATGCTTGTTTGATTTCTGCTTTAATACCTATAATTGATTAAATCTTGCAAAATGTAACTTTTCGGAACTATGCTAATGGATGCGTATACATCATTGAATATGCGTGCGTATTGTTTCAACCATGCATACACATAGTTGAGTATGTGTACACACCTCAAACCTAGATTAGGGTAAAATCGTGCTTTTATTATTTTAATCATTTTTAGCATGCTATTTGATTCTTTTTTACTCTGTGGTTAATTAATTGTGTTTAATTATTTTTCATTTTTGTTTAAGTCTTTTTGCCATGTTTGGTTTAGTTTATAATCTTTCCTTATGTGTGTGATTTAATTGTTATCTATTTCTTTTTTTAATATATATGTTTGATTTGTTTCCCTTTATATTGTGCTGTGATCTTTAACATGTTGTGTGTGTTATTTTATTTAAATGCATGATATATGTTTAGGTTAAAGATTAAGGGTCTTTTAATAACTTCTTTATTTAAATCATTGTTATTAATACCGTTTCGGACCCCGTTTCGGTTTGTCCAGTGGAATGGAATATTTCGGTACCGGCCGATTTCGGCGTACCGTTTCAGGGTGTTTCGGGGTTCTTAAAAAATAATTTATATATATTCTTGTTGAACATAAAATTGTCAATTCTAATAAATAAATAACTAAATATCAAATAATACAAATCATTTAGTCTTAACTCTTAAG
Source organism: Quercus suber (assembly GCF_002906115.3). Lineage (NCBI taxonomy): Eukaryota > Viridiplantae > Streptophyta > Magnoliopsida > Fagales > Fagaceae > Quercus > Quercus suber. The sequence goes on along the minus strand of NW_027069681.1, from coordinate 826,768 downwards.
TCTTAAACATCAATATAACATCACACAATAAGAAAATTTACAAGACAATAACTAAATATCAAAAAATACAAGATTTACTCCTCCTTCTCATCATCATCCATGAGAGAAGTATCAAATTCATCATCAAAAGAACTCCAAAAACTACCATCACCCATTGGACCTTTACTCTTTTTTTTTTTTCCTTTTTTTTTTTTTTTTTTTTTTTAAATAATAGGCCAAATCTGGTACCGGCCGGAATTTGCATCTCGGCCGGAATTGGCCGGAATTGACCGGAATGACCGGAATGGCCCGGAACGGCCCGAAATTTGACCCGAGGTGGAATGTGGGGTATTCCGGTACCGGTTTGCATACCGGAACGAAAAATTCCGGCCGTTCCGGCCGGAACGGAACGGAATTAATAACAATGATTTAAATATGGCATAGCAACACATAATGGAAGCCAGCCCACAAGCCAGGTGGTCTTGGGTGCCTAATACCTTCCCAAGCCGTGTCTAACATCTTCCCAATCTGGTTTGTAGACCTATGTATGTAAGTGAGTGGCTTAAAAGGCCTAATATGGTTCCTAGACCTAATCTAGGTGGCGACTCCATTTTTCACCCTCTGCCTAGTTTACTCTAAGGCTGAGGCGTACTCCCTTGCGCCCACAATAACAAGTTAAAGAAACTAAATCAAGAAATCCATGTTATTCCTATTAAACAAAGTAGGAGTTCATGGAAAGAACATTCATCTCGCTTCAAATCACAAGTGTTTGGTTATTTAATTGACTCCTCAGTACCTACAACACAATGATTAGATTGATGAAACAAAGGAAACTAAAGAAAACAATAGTTTTGGTAATCACAATTCAAGAACAAGATTAGTTTGAAAAAGATTTTGAAAACAATTTGGAAAACTAGTTTCTGCCTTAGAGCTAACTAAAGAGAGGGTTTTTTTTGGGTAAAAAATGTGCTTAGGTGATGCGTGAATGATTAGAAAAGATGAACTACAGTTTTTAGAACATGGGGGCAAAAAATAAACTCTCCCTAGTTAGGTTTTGGAATGAAGACATAAGGTGAGCATATCTATTAGTAAACTAGGGTTTTCAGACTTTTTTGAAAGGTTCTGGATGTTCCTAAGGGTCTAGGGGCCATGCCCCATCAAAGAATAAAGCTTTGGACCTTAAAACTGAATTTCTAAGGTTCTAGAATGAAGCATGCGCGCATATGGTCAAGTAAACCCTAAATTCAATTGCACATTTAGTCCAACTTCAAATGGACATAACTCACTCATTGTAAATCCAAATTACACAAAAATTATGTTCAAATTGAAGCCCAGGATGTCTAATTTCCAATAAAATAAACTTCACTAAAAAATTATTTGTGGATCAAAAGTTATAGTCAAAACAATGAGCAAATATCATTTTTGTTAGTATCATTTTTAAAGCAATTTAAACATTTTTGAGTTGTGATTACTCCTAAACTATTGAAAACTTTTCAACTTCCCTTGCTTGATGTATTTCAAAATCATCATTGGAGTGGGGACCAAAGGTTATTTCAACAACTAACACATTGGCCAACTAACACATTGGCTTTACTGTGAGGAATTTGTGGTACTTATTTGTGTTAGTTGTTGAAAAAGTACCATAAATTCCTCACAGTAAAGCCAAAAATAAGTTCAATAATGGACAAATATTCTAAACAAATGTTAACATTCAGGGAAAGTATGGCCAGAAACTACTCACATAATTTTATGTAGAAAACAAATAACACCTAAGGCCCACCTCTTGAAAATTGTAATAAATTATGTGTAAGATAAGCGCTCCACTTTAAATAAAGCCTAGGTTTGGATAGCGCTTCTTCTTGCTGAAAGTAGAGTTGCGTTTTCTTTTTTTTTTTTTTTTGCTTTTGCTGGTTTTGTTGACTTTTGAGAGACAAAAATCACTGTGCGTGCACTGTTCACGCACTGTTCACGCACTGTTCATGCACTGTTTACGCAATATTTAATATTAAAAATGGGTCCCACAATACTATTCACACATTTAAAAATTATTTTGTTACAGTATTTTCAGCAACAATCAGTTTTTATCAACTTTCAGCAATAATAAGTGTTATCCAAACGGACCCAAAGTATTCAAAATATGAAAACCATGCAAATTGCGGTCCCTCAATGTCCGTTCGTGTCCTCACAAACAAACCCAAGGAGATTACTCTAATAAACCAAAGAACAATAATAATAATAATAATAATCTCAATATCCCTTTCGATTACAACCACCCCAATAAATTCAAACATGATCAAATGCTACGAAAAGTTGTAGATATAAATGTTTTGGTTTTATTCAACGTACATCAGTATAAGAAAGAGTGGTTTTTAGTTTTTTTTTTTTTTTTTACCAGCTTTGATTTTGCACTTGAAAAGTGGGAAGGACATAATTAAGAACCAATTTGGGGAAAGCAGCATAAAAACTCACTTGGAAATTAGGGTTTCTTTTTTCTTTTTTGTTAATTTGGATTTTTGATGATTTTGCGATACTATGCGTGTCACCAGTAGTTTCATGCCACCTGTCTTCATGTGTGTCTTTTTTCTTTTTTCTTTTTTAAGTATGGTCCAAATTAGACATGTTATAGATTCTCTGATGCTATAAATAATGTACACTAAAGCATTTTATTAATGTTACATAATGCTACATAATGTTACATAATGCTACATAATGTTACATAATGTAACATTATGTTTGATTAGATTGCCATGCGAACCCATAATGTTACATAATGCTACATAATGCTTGGAACTTGAGTTTGGTCAGTTTTTAGCATTATATTTGATCAGATTGCCACGCGAGCCCGTAATGCTACATAATGCTTGAAATTCAAGTTTGATAAACTCAAGTTCCAAAATAGTACTACATAATTAAATAAGTTTAACCAAATGTTTTTTTCCTAAATTTTTCCTAAAATTATTTTGTTTGGCAAAATTAGCCTGTAGTCTTATACACACTTGGAGATATGATGAATTGATGATTGCTCTTTATCATTATGTTAAGTTACTAATTAATTTTTAATGTGTAAGTGGGGTTTGAACTTTGAACCCCGATATTTTATTCAACCAAAAAAAAAATATTACTAGTTGAACTAGTTGAAATCCGCACAACGCATAACATATTAAGGCATACTTATATTGTTATCGGACATTTAGATACCATTTGAAATTTCTCCACATTCTGTTAAAAATCAAAGACTCCCCAAGCTTACGGCACTCCTTTCTTTCTTTTGTCTCAAACATTTTTATGGTAGTAAATCATAACAAAGAATGCTGCTAGGTTAATACCTGTAATATAATCCATTTCGAAGTAATAGTAAAACAAGTTTGTGGGTCTTGCTTGTGCTACTGAAATTTATGTGATATATAAGTCTATAAACCTAACATATATATATACAAACAGCAAGACACAGAGTTTTACCCCACAGGCATCTAACATTTTGGACAATTCCACAATTACAGCTAGCCACTAAAACTTGGTCAAGGACGCAACGTACGCACTAAAATATATTCGAACAGTGAGTACATATAGCCATGCATGAAAAATAGTTACCACTATACAAAATAGTGAAATACACACCCTATGTGTTCGGTATGGACGGTGCTATATATCACTTTGGCCGCTAGGAATACGAACAAAGTTGAAAAATAGCGGCGTGGAAGTCCTCTGCTTCTACGTACAGCTAGCTTCCCACTCCTCAACGAAACGAAACAGGTCGGTGCATTTTCTAAGTTTCAAACTTTCAATTATATATGAGCTATGCTCAAAAATGTTAATACGTGTAAATAAAGTCGGCACCAGAGGGCAAACTCATCAACAAGACCCCGGGTATCACGTGGTAGCCGATGAATGATTAGATTTTGAATCATTTTGATACCCCCAAAGAAGAAAACAACGTTTGCCTTTTTCACTTTTCCAATTTCCATGTACAATATAATATACCTAACTCAGCACAGAATGAACAGTACAAGATCTTCAGCTGCGTAGTGCTCAACTTACTATTTTTTTTTTTTTTTTTTTTTTACCAGCTTTGATTTTGCACTTGAAAAGTGGGAAGGACATAATTAAGAACCAATTTGGGGAAAGCAGCATAAACACTCACTTGGAAATTAGGGTTTCTTTTTTCTTTTTTGTTAATTTGGATTTTTGATGATTTTGCGATACTATGCGTGTCACCAGTAGTTTCATGCCACCTGTCTTCATGTGTGTCTTTTTTCTTTTTTCTTTTTTAAGTATGGTCCAAATTAGACATGTTATAGATTCTCTGATGCTATAAATAATGTACACTAAAGCATTTTATTAATGTTACATAATGCTACATAATGTTACATAATGCTACATAATGTTACATTATGTAACATTATGTTTGATTAGATTGCCATGCGAACCCATAATGTTACATAATGCTACGTAATGCTTGGAACTTGAGTTTGGTCAGTTTTTAGCATTATATTTGATCAGATTGCCACTCGAGCCCGTAATGCTACATAATGCTTGAAATTCAAGTTTGATAAACTCAAGTTCCAAAATAGTACTACATAATTAAATAAGTTTAACCAAATGTTTTTTTCCTAAATTTTTCCTAAAATTATTTTGTTTGGCAAAATTAGCCTGTAGTCTTATACACACTTGGAGATATGATGAATTGATGATTGCTCTTTATCATTATGTTAAGTTACTAATTAATTTTTAATGTGTAAGTGGGGTTTGAACTTTGAACCCCGATATTTTATTCAACCAAAAAAAAAAATATTACTAGTTGAACTAGTTGAAATCCGCACAACGCATAACATATTAAGGCATACTTATATTGTTATCGGACATTTAGATACCATTTGAAATTTCTCCACATTCTGTTAAAAATCAAAGACTCCCCAAGCTTACGGCACTCCTTTCTTTCTTTTGTCTCAAACATTTTTATGGTAGTAAATCATAACAAAGAATGCTGCTAGGTTAATACCTGTAATATAATCCATTTCGAATTAATAGTAAAACAAGTTTGTGGGTCTTGCTTGTGCTACTGAAATTTATGTGATATATAAGTCTATAAACCTAACATATATATATACAAACAGCAAGACACAGAGTTTTACCCCACAGGCATCTAACATTTTGGACAATTCCACAATTACAGCTAGCCACTAAAACTTGGTCAAGGACGCAACGTACGCACTAAAATATATTCGAACAGTGAGTACATATAGCCATGCATGAAAAATAGTTACCACTATACAAAATAGTGAAATACACACCCTATGTGTTCGGTATGGACGGTGCTATATATCACTTTGGCCGCTAGGAATACGAACAAAGTTGAAAAATAGCGGCGTGGAAGTCCTCTGCTTCTACGTACGGCTAGCTTCCCACTCCTCAACGAAACGAAACAGGTCGGTGCATTTTCTAAGTTTCAAACTTTCAATTATATATGAGCTATGCTCAAAAATGTTAATACGTGTAAATAAAGTCGGCACCAGAGGGCAAACTCATCAACAAGACCCCGGGTATCACGTGGTAGCCGATGAATGATTAGATTTTGAATCATTTTGATACCCCCAAAGAAGAAAACAACGTTTGCCTTTTTCACTTTTCCAATTTCCATGTACAATATAATATACCTAACTCAGCACAGAATGAACAGTACAAGATCTTCAGCTGCGTAGTGCTCAACTTACTCAACATCCAAATGGGGCCTCCCAACCCACATGAAAAATCTAGCTTTCGATCCCAAAAATATATTGGAATCACAATGCCCAACCAACCCTACCTCATTTGCCACTCTTTTCCGCTATGTACAAAACTTACCATCTTACCATCGTCAATAGCCTTATAGCTTGAATGACACCTCCTATAATTATTAATTAACCTACAATTATTAATTAAGGGTTTAGAGTTTGTGTTTTCAAGCTTGGCTCTTTTGTCTACGATAATTATCAATCAGCATTCCAGCAGAGGCTCTAAAGGGACACGTGGAGCTCACAAAGCCGTCCACCAAATGTAGGTATGTCTTGAGCTCGTGACACGTGGCAAAGTTGAAGCCGTTGAGGTACGGAGAGTCCCTACTACTAAGTCTTAGCTCTCTCCCAACCTCTGCGTAAACCGGCCACTGCGTGTCCTCCACGCGCTTTTGTATCCAGCTGGGTATCAACCCAGCCAGTTGTACATCTCTGTTGCACGACATGTCGTCTTGGTTTTCGTTGTCGTTTTCATTACTTTTGTCGACGACAAAACCGGGTACTTTGGTTATTAGGTCATCGGAGTTCACGATACGTAGGATCTTGGTCCCTTGTTTTTCTAGGACACGTCGAAAGCTCCGATTGCCGACACGTGGCCCACCAAACGAGATCACCGTAACGAGCGGCGCGCATTTGAAAGCGGTTTTGATATCGTACGCCGCGAGCGTCGCTAGGGCCGCACCGAGGCTGTGTCCCGTGATCGTCAAGCTAAGTGGCTCGTCACCGTACGATTGGAGCAGCATCGAGATTTCTTCACGTACCATGGTTTGCAAGCTGGTCGAGCACTTGGTCCCCGAAGTGTAAAGACTGAGGAACCCACTCTCGACCATGGGTCCATCGTTGTTGTTGTTGTTGTTGTTGTTTTGGTGGTTGGGACCCACTTGGGTCAATGTGGCTCGGAGATTCTCGAGCCATTCCAAGCATGTGGCTGTGCCTCGAAACGCAATCACCACGTCTCTTCGACCGAGCCTAGCGATTTCTTCCTTGTCTTGACACACCGCAACGTAGCCAATCCAGCTCGACTTTGTGACAGCCCAACTGGTTGCCTTCTCGATCCAACTTGGGAGCTGAATACCCGAGGTTGCACGTAGATTCTTGGTCAGACGGTAACCGGTTTGTGCTAAGCCTGACTTTTCGAGCAATGAGCTTTTGGGGAACAAGCAGGTCGCGTAGGAGGGCGAAGAAGGGTCGAAATCGAAGGACTTGTACGCAGCCTCGACGAACTGGCCGTACCTGAGGATTTCGCTGCGTAAATTATCGTCGAGCGGGTCGAGCAAGCCGTCCCAGTTTCGAATACCTTGATACTCCTTCCATTTCTTGCCGAGCTTGACAATTTTTGTGGGCATGAAATGGTAAGGAAAAGTGTTGGATTTATTGGTAGTGTTGTGATCAATGGGATCGAGTAAGCGTTCCCAGTGCTTTAATGGTTGAGTTTTGTGGTGGACCAGCTTGTTGTTATTGTTGTTGAGCTTAGGTGGTCGAGTGAGGGTGTAGGCACAGGAGTAGCGTGTTGGTTTTGGGGTTGGGGTTGAAGGTTGGTTTAATGTGCATGGCCGTACGGGTCTCATTGATAGTTTCATTATTTGTTGGTGGGGTTTTGTACCTATAAAATTATTTTTGTGCTGAGAGGCTTAATATTAAAGGGACTTAAGAGAAAAGAGAGAGTAGCTAGTAGTGTTGGATCAATAATATCGATATTGATCACTGCTAGCTAGATGCTCGGTTTGCACTTAGATGATCTCATAAAGAGGCCTTTTTATAAGTACAGAAAGTGCATTGTTGGCAGAAGAGAAAAGCTTTTTCAAATATTTGATTGATCCGGCCCCTACAAATGGAAAAAAAAATAGAGAGAGAGAGAATTTTATACTGTACACCGAGAGAGAGAGAGGTAGGTATTATATACGGTTGGTTGGTGGGGGAAGAAGAGAGAGTTAACTGGAAAAACCGCACTAGGTTTCACAAATTTTGGTGATAGACGATTAGGATGATGATAATAGATATTCCGTGTAAGCCATTATGCGTACAGGTTTGAAAATTGTAAGTTCGAGTAGTACAATGTAGTATTTGTGGTCGATCTCACACCACATATGAGAAGTTTAAGTGGGGGCGGATGCAGTAATAACACTTTTTTATTTTTGTATTTTAGCATTAGTGAGGTATGATTTGTGAAATAAGTGTCACATCCAACGGTCCACATCCAATCGAAGCTGGAGTGTTTGACTAGGCCGAAATATCTTAACCCAATACGACAAGCTCTTCTTTCCGACCGAATCAAATCTACGCTGACACGTTGTATAAATCTATATCCCAGCTCGGCTCGGCTCAATGTTAGCCACTTTTTTTTTTTTTTTGGGGGGCAACTGGACCAATTAAAGAGACTTATTGGGCCGAAGGAGGAAGCAAAACATGTCGCTTTGTAATAATTGTATTTCAGTTTACATAAAAAGTTAAAACCTAAATAAATAAATAAAAATTGTTTTGTGAACAATTTTACATGCCTATCTCATGTGTTAAATAAATGTGTGAATGTGTCTTGCTGCACACTTCAAACTTTGCAAGTACCTCCTAGAACTTTCCTTTAAGTTTCTCAAGGAAATTCCATTCCTTTGCTTATAATTTCAATTTTTTTTTTTTTTTTTGGGTGGGGGTAGTAGTATTTCATATTTTATAAGTATACAATAACATAAATGGTTTACTTTCATTTCTGATGTAATTTAGCTTATGGAAGATATGTATAATCAATTTGGGTGATTTTAACAAATTAAGTCATAAGTTTGCATGTTATAATTTAGAACATGGAACATCATACATGGATTAGAAGAGAGCAATTTTCTTTCTATTTTTCTTGCCAAACAATTTGGAGATTAAAAATAATATAATGTTAATTATATGTGAATCTCTGGGCATCTAAAACTTTTAGCAGCTTCCTGTAAATGAATCCAACAAACGAAGTACAATCAGAGATTTGTTTCAATTATTTTTTTTTTTTAATTATGGCATTTATAGATAAGGTTTATTTATTGTCAGTTTTGAAACACTCTTTTTCAGGCAACCTTATACATCAATTTGCTTGTCAATTATTTCCTTGATGCATTGGATAAAAGAAGTTACTAGGAAAGAGATAAAAATATTTTCCTAAAATGCTTGAACACTTCGGAGGATTCTAAAAACTTTTTGTGCCACTTTATCTTCTTAATTAAGGATAAAGTTTTTTTGTTTAAAAAAAAAAAAAGGATAGTTTTTTGTTACATTCCATGACCTTGATAGGGTTGCATTGTATAAATTGTAACATAGAAAGTCTTAACTAGCAATTGTGGAAGTAATTTTCAAAGGTCATTTAAGCCAAAAGGTTAATACACTATCATATTTTGACATCATCTTAATTTCAATTTTCTGTTAAAATAATTTCACGGAATTAAAGGACTAAAATAAAACATAGTAAATTCAAGTGATTCTAATTCTTGAAAATATGCTCTCTCTCTCTCTCTCTCTCAACTTTGATGTCAAATTATACATTCCGTTTCTTTAGCTATTTAGCCTTTGTACTGTGGAAGTTTCCTTCCATTTCATGCTATAGTTTTATTTGATTGGAGCAGGATTTCTTAGCTCCCTTCATATATATATATACACACACACTTAATTATATTAGAATTTAGAAGTGCAACTATGATACTCCAAGATTATCTATCCCAAGCGAAGTAAAAATTAAGTTCATTTCAATGGGGGTGCTAGCTAGATCATTCATGGGTGAGATCTCTTGGCTAGTATCTATACACGTATGAGAACCTCTGTGGTCAATATTTTATGTTACAATTGAGGGCCTTCAAATATCTAATTTTGAAGGCATTTGCCGCGCAATAAAGGCCTACTCCTTTTTCCCTTTCTAGCTTCTTTCTGAGGGAGATCAGAAACCTTCAAGGCATGGCCACTTTACTTTAAATTTAGTGCATCTATTCTCAGAGCAAGATCCGAGTGTCCCAGTGTGGTGCTCCCATAATGACGAATACACTACTATAGTCTTTGATTGCTAAATAGCTACGTTGACATTTAACTTTGAGCACATACTGCATAATGCGCCCACCTGTATAAGGACAACTGTACCAACTCATGCCATAATTATAAAGGAAATGATTGCATGCCATCAATGTATGGATACCACCTCTGAGATTTCTGAGAACTGCTTGAATAAATTAGCAAAAAACCAGCAGAGAGAGAGAGAGAGAAGTCAGAGAACTGCTAGAATATATTTATATATACACACAAAAATCCAGATTTTTATTATTTTGTGGTCCATGGATCTCTTTTTTAATTACAGATCTATTAGATGTACAAAACATCAAAGGGCAGTCTTTAATATTTATCATTATTGTAAGGGTTACCTATGGCTCTCATAGACAAAGAAATCATTGCGTGCAAGTAATAAAGAAATCTTAATTCTATTTGTGCTGTAAGTCTTGTAATCTTAGTTAGTTTAGGCTAAGAATGTATTGGCTCCTTATGATAAATTAATCAATTAATTAGTCAAGTGAATTAATTAAATTAATTAACATGCAATACGTATGGTAACACAAACAAATCACCAACTAATTTAAATACAGTGGAAAATAAAGTTGATACGGTGATTTGTTTACGAATGGGAAAAACCTCCAAGGTAAAAATCTCATCGGGTAAATTTAAAACCACCACTCCTAAGAGTCCACTTTTATCACGACAAGCGGTTACAAGTAAAGAAATCTCAGTACCTTATTCCAACCTACAGTTGAACCCTTACCTCAATACACAATTGGACTTGTTCTGTAATGACAATCTCTCATTTTCAATGCATAGCTTCCAGTACATGACTAACCAATCGATGTACGAATTCAAGTACGTGACTAACACACCAACTTGAGTAGGATGTTAGCTGCAAAGTTCTTCAGTTTATCCACACGATGAAGATCAAGAAGCTCCTTGGTTACAAAACCCTACGGCATACAAACACAATAGCTTCTTCAAAAGAAAGATGGACTAGGTCATATGTCTCCGGTCATAATATGCTTGCAACAATAAGTGTAACAACCTTATGACAACCCTTAAAATAATCATTATATATGTTTAGGGTTGTGAAAAAAGAAAGTCTAAATACATACACATGGATATGCGTGAAATCATATTTGAAAAACTGATTTTTGTAAATTTCGATAGATAGGATATCTATTGAGAAGCTATTGAGCTCAGGCTAAATTTGCCTTTTAAACCTCAATATATACAATCTGTCGAGCTAGCTATCGAACTTTAAAATACAGCACTTCTTCCCTTATTTCTTAGACAGATTTGCAAGGCTTTAACTCTTGACTTAAACAATACGTTTCTTGAAGACTTAAACCATCCTAGATCTACCAAATTACAAGTAAAGTGCGTTTCTTTAAAAGATAAGCCAATTCTAAATGACATATATTCTTAACATGATTCACATATATCCTAACAATCTCCCCCTTTGGCAATCCATGACAAAACCACAACAAACAAATGAAATATGAGAGAAGTTATAAATCACTCAACTCATACTTACTTGTTGAATACAATAAAATCTATCCTAACACAAACTTCTGAAAAATTTTGCAAGAAGAGAGTTCATGGCATGAAAGACTTTGACAACCTGTAATTCTGAAACACTTTAAACAAAACTCATTACGACATCTTAGTGTGAAACAGAAATAACATATTGCATACAATAAATAAGAAGCATGCGCATAAAAAGATAAAAGAAACAACACATAAAGAGATAGGTGAAAGAATGTAATAACAACCTCAATATATATATATATATATATATTTATATCAATAATGAGTACAAGGTTTGCTACCACAATGTAAGAACAATGTATCTAGAAAGTAAAGAAAAGAAAAAAATACAAATAGTCCTCACTACATCCTTCATAAACAAAAACACTCCCCCTAACAAAATAATCTCCTATATTAACACTCCCCCTAAGTACATGACTACTTTCATACCCAAAACTACTTCCCTTTTTGTCACGAATGACAAAGGGTAAGTCATTGAGAAGCAGTCATCTCATCATCACCAGAAGAGCTAGCATTCTCATCCTCATCATCATCATCACCATCAGAGTCACCATCATCGTCCTTGTCCTTAAATGTCTTGGAAGAAGGAGAAGGAGACTCTACGAAGCCACCAAGGTGAGCCTGTCATCGTACAATACGACTAACACGGGTGTTCACTTGATACAACTTAGTAGTGAGTGTATCAAGGCAAGCATTCATGCATTGAAGCTGCACCATAACCGCCTCGAGGGTCACATCACCCGCAGAAAAGGAAGGAGCGGATGTGGATGGAGTGGAAGAAGCCGGAGGAGTCACCGTCTCGGTCTGTGGCTGCTTCTGTTGAAGCTAGACCTTGCTCCATCTAACGGTCACCACACTAATGGCACACATGACAAAGAAGTTAGGAGACTTAAGATAGGAGACAGACTCGTGGTGAAGAATTCGCATGATAGCAAAAAGGAAAATAAGCTTATCACGGGTCGCCGTATCCTTATAGGCATTGTAAAGTTGTGACTTATAACTATGTTTTATGTTGACTTTATTTCATGACAAAATGTGTTGTAATTGCTTTAATTTATTTCCTTATATTTTATGGGATTTTATTGTATTGGGTTTAGTATCAAATTGGTGAAGACTCAAGCTTAAATGAAGAATCAGTGGATCTCACGAGTGTTTCGCTGGAAGCTAACTCGTGAAAGAGCCATGTGAGAAACACATGACTAGAAACTGAAGAGTCGTGCCAGGCTGTCATTTTTGCGAGTGTCTCACGGGTAAGGGCTTCCCGCGAGATAGTCGCAAAACATTCTGCTTGGAGGATTTTCAAGTGTGACTTTCTTACCCTTCACCCATACTATATATACCCTCATTAACCACAAATGTATGAGAGACCATTCAGAGAGAAAAATCCTAGATAGGTTTTCTACAACACACACACCCATCTTTTTGAGAAAGAGAGCTACTCATCCTTAGTGAGAAATTATTGTAGCCTCTTCTCCATCTATCTTCCCTTGACATACCTTGAGAGGAGATTTGTACCCAAACACAACCCACCCCTATTCAAAGTGTAAAGAGTGTTTTGGAGCTGCTGGGAAGCACTGGAATAAGCTAAGGATGGCAGATGCAACATGGAGCTTGTTGCAGGATCTGGAGAACTAGACAAGACACGGTTCCGAGAAACCTTGTTGAAGTAGGAGCTTGGAAGGCTTAGGTATAGATGGTAGATTAGGCTTGGAAGGTCTCTTACTCACCCATGTATCCCAACTGATTTTCTAGTAGATCGATTTCCGCTTGAAGGGCGACGTAGAGGTTTTTCACCGAGTTCTTCGGTTTCCTCTTCGATAACAAATCTCGGTGTTATTTGTATTTGCATCTCTCTTCACTACTCTTGTTCATTTCATTTTTACTGCTGTGTTACTTTAAATGTGGATTAGAGTAGTTGTCTTGCTTATACGCTTATGTTTACACTATTCCGCACTTAGTATTAAGTTAATATAATATCAACTAAGCCGTAACTTTAATTTGGGAGTCTATACAACTCGTGTGTTTTCAACACACTTCCGAGCTTTTAGACATCTATAAGGGAGAGTATGAAGTGAGAGGGGAAATCAATAGTAAGTCCCTCAAGTAGGTATAGCAAAAATCGAGCACGAGACTTAGTAATCAAATTATAGTCAGCAAACTCTACCCTCGAAACATGTAGCACCTTGGATATAAGATCTGGAGTGACTACAGTACGTGTACCTCAAACGCGAGTGATGAAAAGAGGTATAGAGTAATCAAATCCGTGCATATTGGAGTAGAACTTCTGTATAATTACAGAGGGACAAGTGATCGGGATGTCACAAAGAGACTCCCAACCCTTACTGTAGATGACAGTGGAAAGGTCAGTATCGGAAAAGTCCGAAAAAATGACTTCGCGTTCCAAATAAATGATGCGTCGAGAAAATTTCTTCGAAAAGTCTTGATGGGCTTTATCATCACGGAACTAGACAAAAGAAGGAGTAGGATCAGAAGAAGATGCTGCCTGGGAACGAAGAGGGTTCCGTAATGGAGTAGACTTGCGCTTAGGTGCCATGCACAGACTAACCGAAAGAAAGAAAAAGAGAGAGAGAGACAAGCAGAAGAGTACCAACAAGATCAATATCAAAAAGATATAAAAGAGAGGTACGTATGCATGAAAAATGCATGAACATGTGACAAGCAATAATAAAAAGATCATGGGCTCAGCCCAATCCAATCCTACCAGCATACATGATTTCAACATAGAGAACACACATTTATAATGCATAAAACATTGTTAAAATGCAAATGTGATGCAATGCATGAGCATATAAGATCATTTAAACAAAACCCAACCCAAAAATTTTGCAAAAACCTCATCAATTTTGAAAAAACCCCAAAATTTTTCAAAAACCTAAAAACCTAGGTTTATATGAATGAATTGCATGAAGAAAAAGTGAAAACAAGATCATACCAAATAAAGGAAGATCAATCTAGTTCGAAAATCAACTAGGTTTGAGGTTTAGAGAGAGAGAGAAAAGTGTTTAAGGAGGTGAAAAGTCAGATTCTATCGAGAAAGATCCGAGTGAAATGAGAGAAAATCGCGCTGAAGCCTATATATAGAAATCACGAAGCTCGATGGATCGAGAGGTGTAAAAGCTGTCAAGCACTAATTCTCGACAGATTTATCTGTCAAGGTGCCATCAAGAGCTATCCACAGCAAAGAGACCTCGATGGATCGAACTTCTATCGAGCAGACAAAATCTTACTTGATGGATCAAGAATCTGTTGCGAAGCTATCGAGACAAATTCTCAAAAGTTTCGATGGATCGAGATTGCGTTAATTTCTGTCAAGAAAGAAGATTAAGAGGCTCGATAGATAGCTTAGCTATTGAGAGGTATTAAGAAGCCGTCGAGAAATGCAAAAACAATTTTTCAAAGAAGAGAAAAATACAGAAATGAATGCAATCAAGCGTGCTACTCAACCAAAGATCGAATCAACATTTTAAGCTCTTATAAACATCTCTCAGCACACACAAAATGTAAAGCATTTAGATCCAAAACTCACACACACACACACACACTAAACATGTCTAACCAATTTTATATTTCAAAAACAAGTTAAGACAGTTTAGTGAGCATACATTAACATATGTATTCCTTGTGATGGCCAAATCACATTATACATGCACATATATCAAGAGTAGCAAAGAATATTACGTGTTGTGTGTGAAAAATATCGCAAGATTGCATAAGTGTCTTTATGTTATGACGATTTGAGATATGAGAAAATCAATTTAACTCACATATAATATAACTACTTGATGGGAGCTATCACCTTCGAGGTACATCCTATAACTCCCACATCTCCTAAAAACACGTTTGCAATCATATATAAAGCATTTTGATTCTTTTTGCTTATATTTTCTTTGCATATTTTTCTTTTAGGCATACCATGCATGGACATATAAGAGAGAGAAGAAGATACCCAATTATGTTAAGCTCTTAACATTGCACTTTTGCTATGCAAAAGCATACAGATGTCATTAACATGATTGGCGAGCAACAGTGGTGAGATTGTTATTTATGCCTTTCTCTTAGGATTTTCTAGTCCTTCCCATCAAAAAGAGTAATCCAAGTGTTAAGTACAAAAGATTACTTAATCTTACTCATCACAAACACAAGCCACAAAACTCACTTGCTTAGTTGTGCATAGAAATATTCATCTAAGTTAGAAATGATATAAAGTTCAGAAAATTTTGTTTCAATGGCCATCCAAGATATACAAGTACCAATACACAATAAACACACTATTTTTGTATTTTTCTGATTTTTCAATTTTTTTTTATTTTTATGAAAAACAAAATAAAGCAAAACTGGAAACAAACAAACAAAAATATGTTAAACGAAGCAAAGCATAAAAACTAGACTGACTCAAAACAAGAAAGCAAAACACACAAGTAATGAAAGCAAAAAAAAATTGAGGGAGAGAGAGAAAAATGATTAAATCACTTAAAATCTTTTATCTTCCACATCTTGGAAGAACCTTTCCCTTTAATGAACCCTTGATCCAGTGGTGAGGGAGAAGACTTGAAACCATTCAAGTTCGTAAGGAACATGAGAGCTTTGAGAAGATCTCCAAGAGGAGCAAAAGAGTATGGAAACTGATTCTGGTTTCCCGATGAGATCATACTGTTGCACTGTTGAGTGGCTAACCACTTATAACAATTAGGTCTAGTATGTCCAGTTGTTCCACAGTGATGACAGAGATGTTGCTTCTTTTATTTAAACTTTTGATTATTGCTCTTCTTAGCCCTAGGATTTTTAGTCTCTTTCTTATCAAACTTAGGGGGTGCTCTTAAGATAGATTTACCCTTATCTATGTTATCACTAGCTAAAACAGTTTTCACATCATTATTCTCAGATTCAATAATATTAGTAGGTGAAACAAACATAGTAGTGCTAGAAGAAGCAATATTAGAGGAAGAGAAATCATACGCCAAGCCAATTCGATCAAAAGTAGATTTTTGAAAGTTAAGCATCTCATCAAGCTTTGCACTAGAAGTCCTCTCTAATTAAGCTCTAACTTGAAACAACTCCGCTTCAAGTTTCTTGCTCTTTTCAACCAAGAAATTGTTCTCAAATCGCAGTGCTCCAATAGTCTAATTAGCTTCATCAAACTTTGTGGAGATTTCTTCTCGTTCAAGCTCCACATCACTGAGCTTCTTGGTGGCCAACCTATATAATTTCTCATACTTTTTCCAGACCTTGTACAATTTTGCATAGGTTGTGTAGATGTCATCTTGTTCATCCATCTTCTCAAACTTAGACTCCACCAAGTCCTCTTCTTCATCCACTTCTTCATCAATCCCCTCAGTAGGATTTACAGTGGCAGTGAAAGCATTTAGGATTCCATCATCCTAATTATCCAAGTCATTCTCAGGTTCCGTGTCACTCAAGGTAGCTGCAAGGGCCTTGCTTTTCCCAATGGTCTTGAGATACATTGGGCACTCTTGTTTCATATGTTCAAAACCTTAACATCCATGAAACACTTAGGTTCGGAGGGAACAGTGTACTGACCGCCATCCCTAGCATCTTTCTTCCCTTTATCTTGGCTCTTGAACTGAGACAAATTGGACTGCTTGCAGTCTTTGTCAAATCCTTTAGCATTGGCATTCTTCATAAACTTTTTGAACTACCTTATGATATAGGATTTCATTTTAGAATCTTTATCATCAGAAGATTCATCCGTGTCACTGCTCTTGGCCTTTAATGCCATGCTCTTACCCTTACTAGATTTCACAATCCTTGTCAAACCCAACTTATAGGTCTGCAGGTTGCCAACCAACTCTATCAAAGGAATTTTGTCAATGTCCTTTGATTCCTCAATTGCGATGATCTTGGCATGAAATCTCTCAAGTAGAGATCTGAGCACCTTTCTTATAATCTTGGGTTCAGGAATGATTTCCTCAAGATTAAAGGCTGAGTTCACTATGTCCTTGAGCTTGGCGTAGAACTCATCGAACGACTCATCCTTCTCCATCTTGATCTCTTTAAAGCTTGTAGTAAGCTTATGAAGCTTTGAATCCTTAACAACCTTAGTTCCTTCATAGGCAGTCTGAAGAATGGTCCATACTTCCTTTGCAATTTCAATAAAGGATATCTTCTTAAACTCCTCATTTGTGACTGCACTAAATAAAGTATTCAATGTCCTGCTGTTGAAATTAGCCGCTTTGATCTTTGCATCATCCCAATCAGCCAGCGTTTCCTTAGGCTTGGTCCAGCCTATCTCCACAGCTTGTTACACTTTTTCATCTAATGACTGCACAAAAACTCTCATGCGTACTTTCCAGTATGCATAGTTAGTGCCATCAAATAAAAGAGGTATAATTAAATATTGTCCTCTATCCATGACAATAGGGGTCAATGGATCACACAGCAAAAATTAACTCTAATCAGAGTGTGCTTGCTCTGATACTACTTGATAGGCCAAGAATGTATTAACCATTTTGTGATAAATTAACCAATTAATTAGCCAAGTGAATTAATTAAGTTAATTAACATGTAATATGCGTGATAGCACAAACAAATCACTAACTAATTTAAATGCACCGAAAAATAAAGTTGACACAATGATTTGTTTACGAATGGGGAAAACCTCTAAGGCAAAAACTCCACTGGGTGAATTTAAGGTCACCACTCCTGAAAATCCACTATTATTATAACAAACGGTTACAAGTAAAGGAATTTCAGTACCTTATACTAACCTACAGTTGAACTCTTACCCTAATACACAATTGGACTTGTTCTGTAGTGATAATCTTTCATTTTTAATGTATGGCTCCCAGTACATGACTAATCAATCGATGCACGAATCTAAGTACGTGACTAACACACCAACTTGAGTAGGATATTAGTCACGTAAAGTTCTTCAGTTCATCCATACGATGAAGATCAAAAAGCTCCTTGGTTACAAAACCCTACGGCGTACAAACGTAGCAGTTTCTTCAAGAGAAAGATGAACTAGGGCATAAGTCTCCGGTCACAATATGCTTGCAAGGACAAGTGTAACAACCTTATGACAACCCTTAAAATAATCCTTATATATGTTTAGGGTTGGGATTATTTTAAGGGTTGTGAGAAAAGAAAGTCTAAACACACACATGGATATGCATGAAATCAAATCTAAAAAACTGATTTTCGTAAATCTCAATAGATAGGGTATTTGCCGAGAAGCTGTCGAGCATTGGGCTAAATTTGCCTTTTGAACCTTGATAGATACAATCTATCAAGCTAGCTATCGAGCTTTAAAATACAATACTTCTTCACTTGTTTCTTGAACAGATTTGCAAGGCTTTAACTCTTGACTTGAACAACATGTTTCTTGAAGACTTAAACCATCCTAGATCTACCCAATTACAAGTAAAGTACATTTTGTCAAAGGATAAGTCAATTCTAAATAACATATATTCTTAACATGATACACATATGTCCTAACACCTACTATAAATATCCTACTATGAGTATATTGTAAAATACAAAATTGAGTAGCAAAGACATAGTTTGCTCAAGGACCACCAATGTTCGCTTTTAAAGAAAGAGAAAGGATACTACTCTAGGAAACTACTACTTGATAAATACAAATCTTTTATCCCACTTTTATGTATTATACTTTATATTCTATCAATCACAACTAATCACGTATTTTTTTTTCGCTTTCCCTATATGGTAATTAAAGTTTAAAAAAAAAAAAAACACACATACACACACACACAAGGAAAGCCACCCCTCCTAATCTCAAGTCTAGGCTCCGTCCCTGTTTAGAATGACTTATGGGTTTTGTTAGGGTCATGTTTTTTGTAATTGGCTAATCTTTTGACTAAATACACTTTACTTATAATTAGGTAGATCTAGGATGGGTTTAGTACTTCAAGAAACATGTTTTTCAAGTCAAATATTAAAGACATGAAAATTGATTCAGAAACAAGTGAAGAAAAGCTACTCATTAATTCTCGACAAATAGCTTAAAAAATAGCTGCTATCGAGACTTAATTCGAAGCTCAATAAATAGCTTGACACCAGCTCGATCTATCACGAATTACGATTTCAAAATTTCCAAATCTGAAATTCGGCCCAAGCTTATATTTATGTGTTGAGTTTCTTTTCTCACAACCCTAAACATATATAAGGCTTATTTTAAAATCCGTCATATACAAAAATAAAGACTAAAAACTTTATTTTCCCTGTAAGAAGCTACTACGTTTATACGCTATCGGGTTTTGTAACCAAGTGCTTCTTGATCTTTATTGTTAATAAAGTGAAGAATTTTGCAGTCAACAACATCCATTCAAGTTCCTGGAGTTAATCACGTACTGGGATACGTGCAAAGGAGCTATTCACAAATTGGAGGTTTTTGCATCAAGGAAAAAAAGGCTACTACAAAATCAAGTCTAATTGGGTATTGGAGCGAAGGTTCGACTATAGGTTGGTATTTCGGGATAGACCAGGGTAGTTGATAAGATTCCTTATACTTGTAACTGCTTGACTGTTGATTAGTGGATTCTTAGGAGTAGTGACCTTAAAATCACCCGATGGAGTTTTTACCTTACAAGGTTTTTTCCATTTGTCAACAAATTACCATGTCAAATTTATTTTCCGCTACATTTAGCATTTTTGGTGATTTGTTGGTGCCTCCACGATTTGCATGCAATTGAACATAATTAATCAATTTACGTAATTGAATTAACTAACTGGGATCAAGCTATCTTAACCTAACAAATGGTATTAGAGCGGGCACACTCTGATTAGATTTCAATCTTCGATGTGTGATCCATTGACCTCTGTTGTCATGGAATCAAATTGCATGAAAAGATCTTTTTCTTCAAATATCTCCTGCGTTTCTAACCTTTATATGCTTAAGTTTTTCAAAACACGCAAGTCTAAAATTTATTTGAAAGCTCTCTTAATGATTATTGAAAAAGGTCTATTTGTGAGTAAAAGAAGACTAGACTGTCTCAAATTGTTCCTTCACAAGGGCATATGCCTTAGAAAGATAAAGGCAAGGGTAAAATCACGTGGCTATCAAATCAAAGAAAAGATCATACTTGATGACTTAACAAATAAGCATGAAGTATGCTTTATGATGCACTCAGACTTCAAAGTTATGAATACCTGTCTATGGTATTTTAATAGTAGCTGCTCAAGACACGTGATTGGAGACCGCACTCTTTTCAAAGAATTTGAATCCAAGAAAGGTGGTAATGTCACCTTTGGTGATGGAAGCAAATCCTAGATAAAGGGAAAGGGAATCATCTCTTTACCAGGACTGCCAGATATTATAAATCTATTGTATGTGGAAGGGTTGAGAGTGAATCAATTGAGCACAAGTCAAATTTGTGATCAAAACTTCATGGTGTTGTTCTCAAAAGGGAAATGTCTAGTTTTAAATGAGTTAAATGAGCAACTCATAAGTGGAATTCGCACCCTAGACAACTGTATGGTCTAGTTCCTAATGCTGAGATTGTATGTAACAACATTCGAATGCAAAATGAAAACTTATGGCACCAAAGGATGGAGCATGCTAGCTAAAAGCAACTATTAATTGTGTCCAAAAATGATGTCGTTCTGGGAATGCCTAAACTTAGTAAGGCGACAAATGTTGCGTGTGGACCATGTCAACTTAGAAAACAAACAAAAGCTCAACACCATGCCCCCTTAACCACAACCACAACCAGACCTCTCGAGCTTCTTCATGTCAATCTTATGGGTCCAACAAGAACAGAATCTCTTGGAGGAAAGAAGTACATCATGGTAGTGGTTAACAACTTTACTAGATTCACCTGGGTCATCTTGCTGCAATCGAAGTCTGAAGCTCCTCATCACATTGAGTCATTATATAAAAGGGTGCAGAATGAAAAAGAATTGAAAGTTGATCAAATCTGAAGTGATCATGGCAAAGAATTCGAAAACTCTCAATTGGAGTCTTTCTACCTAAATGTTGGCATAGCTCAAGAATTCTCAGCTCCTATCACTCCTCAACAAAATGGTGTTGTAGAGAGAAAGAATAGAGTCATTCAAGAAATAGCTAGAGCTATGTTACATAACAAGGATGTGGCAAAAGATCTGTGAGGAGAGGCGGTTCACACTACATGTCACATTGTGAATCGAGTGTACTTCATACTACGAATAAAGAAGACTCCCTATGAACTCTGGAAAGGAAGAAAACCAAATATGAAATACTTTAGAACATTTGGTAGCACTTGCTTTATTCTAAAGGACAGAGAGAACGTGGGAAAGTTTGACACCCGAAGGATGAGGGAATCTTTCTTGGATACTCCTCTACCAGTAAAGCTTATAGGGTGCTGAACAAAAGGACTAGAAAGGTCATGGAAACTGTTAATGTTGTGATTGATGAAGCATCAACTTTAAAGTCTTTAAAAGCTGCTAAGCAAATGCCAAAGTCAATTATCCCCTTAACTTTAGAGACTAATCAAGAAGTAGGTGATCAAGATCCTTCTCCTCCTGCCTCACCTAGTGTTATACAAGTCCCAAAAGACTCTTCTACATCTCCTCAGCCTAAAAATCACTTGGAAAGAGAACCTTCATCCAGAATCAAACTAAATCATCTTCCAAATATGATCATGGGAAACATGAATGAACTAACCTTGAGAAAGCGTACAATTGATAAATATTTGGCTAACTTTATTTCTTATTCATGTTATTCGTCTCAGGTAGAACCTGCCAAGGTTGAAGATGATCTTCAAGATGAAAGCTAGGTTGAAGCCATGCACGATGAACTTCATCAATTTCAAAGGAATGATGTCTGGACATTGGTACCTAGGTCGGAGGGAGTGAACATCATTGGCATAAAATGGATATTCCACGACAGGACTGATAAGGAAGGAAATGTCATTCACAACAAAGCTAGACTTGTGGCCCAAGGATACACTCAAGTAGAAGGAGTGGACTTTGATGAAAATTTTGCACCTATTGCTCGCATTAAATCCGTAAGAGTCTTATTTGCATTGGCCTGTCACTTGAAGTTCAAGTTATATCAAATGGATGTGAAGAGTGCTTTTCTAAATGGTTTTCTCAAAGAAGAAGTCTATATAGCTCAGCCCAAAGGGTTTATTGACCCACACTTTCCAGATCATATGTTTTACCTTAAGAAGGCACTTTATGGATTAAAATAAACACCGAGAGTGTGGTATAATCACCTCACTAAATATTTGGTGTTAAATGGCTTCACAAGAGGACAAGCTGATTGAACCTTGTTTATCAAGAAAGTTGATGGAGAACTGGTCGTAGCTCAAGTTTATGTAGATGACATCATCTTTGGATCTACAAAAGATGACTTAGCTCACTCCTTCTCAAGCATGACGCAAACTGAATTCGAGATTAGAATGATTGAAGAATTGAACTACTTCCTTGGATTGTAGATTCGTCAAAGTGACTCAGGTATTTCATCTCTCAATCTAATATGCTAAAAATCTTGTGAAAAAGTTTGGTTTAGAGTCTACTAGCTCTATCAGAGCACCTATAAGTCCAAATGTTAAAGTCACTGTTGACTTGTTAGGAAAGAGTGTTGATCCCTCATTGTAGAGAAGCATGATAGATACTCTTCTTTACCTTACTACCAGTAGGCCTGACATTAGCTACAATGTTGGAGTGTGTGCTAGATATTAAGCTAATCCCCAATAATCTCACATTACTGCAGTAAAACGTATTATCAAATATGTTAAGACCATTAGTAAATTTGGAATATGGTATGATAAAGATACTAATGATGTCTTAGTTAGATATTCTGATGCAGCCAAAAAAGGTACTTCTAGTGGATGTTTTTACTTAGGTAATAACTTTTTTTCATGGATGAACAAGAAACAAAACTCCATCTCTCTCTCCACTGCTGAGGTTGAATACATTATTGCTGGTAGTTGTTGTACCCAATTTCTTTGGAAGCAAAAACTCCTCTTGATTATGGTATTTGTCAAAAGCATCTCACTATATACTGTGACAATACTAGTGCCATCAACATCTTTAAAAATCTTGTTCAACATTCTAGAACTAAACACATTGAGATCTAACATCACTTCATTCATGAGTTGGTTGAAGATGGTACTCTCACCCTTGAATTCATCCACACTGATGATCAAAAGACTGATTTGTTCACAAAACCTCTAGATGGTAGACGCTTTGAATTCTTGTGCCAAAACATTGGTGTTATATCCATGGATTGATCTCTCCCTCTCTCTCCCCTTCTTCATGCACATGCATCTAGTTTTTGATGCTATGTTTATTTGTTTGTTTGTTTATTTGTCTGTCTTTGCCTTCTTTTAAGTTTTCTCTATAAAAAAAAGGAAAAAAATTGAAAAATACAAAAAACAGAGTATGTATGTGTATATTGGTATTTGTGTATCTTGGATGGCCTTTGAAACAAAGTTTCTCAACTTTATATCTCTTGTAGCTTAGATGAGCATCTTCATGCACAACTAAGCAATGTAAGCTTTATGGCTCTTTTATATGATTTGGTTGATCACTTATCTTTCATATCTTAAATCACTTTTTTTTTATGGGAATGACAAAAAAATGCTAAGAGAAAGGCATAAATAATCATCTTACCACTAAAACTCGTCAATCATAAAACATCTGTGTGCAATTCATAAAAGCCGTGCTCGATAAGGTGTAGCACTTGCACAGCAAAATCAAGATGTTCAACTTATATAATTGGTTGCAAGCGTGTTTCTAAGAGATGTAAAAGTTACATGATGTACCTCAAAAGTGGTGGTCTCCATCAAACAGTTATGATTGTATGTGAATGTATTTGATCCTTCACAAGGAATACATGTGGTAGTATATGCTCTCTAAACTGTCTAAACATGTTTTTGCAATTAAATTGATTAGACTTGTTTAGTGTGTTTTTTATCTAGAAATGATTTACATCTGTAAAGAGTTGAGGATGTGTTTCTATGCTTAACATTCTCTTTGATTGCTTGTTTTGATGTCATCTTGATTGCATTCATCTTGTACTTCTTCTCCTCCTTGAAAATTCTCTTTTAGGCTTCTCGATAGCTCCTCAATACATGCCTCTTCTATCGAGATTTCTAGGTTTATTCTCAATACTTCTCGATTGATAGCCCGATTCATTGAGCCAATTTTTTGGAGTCTCTATCTACTCGATAGATGCTCAATACCTCCTCAATCTATCGAGATCTTTTTGCTGTCAATACCTCCTCGATACCTCTCGATCTATCAAGTTTTTGTTCTCAATTGAAGCTCGATACCTTTTCAATCTATCGAGCCGGGTTTTTCTATATATATCTGAGGTCTGATCCAATTCATTTCAAACTCAAGTATCTCGATACCTCTCTTTTCTCTCTTGATCCAAACCTCTTCTTTTCACAAAAATCCCTCTTCCCTTCAAGATTTCGACCTTGTCCAAGCGTCCAGTCCTTGGTAAGTGTTCCAAATCTCATTTTTCTTCTTCATTCATGCATTTCATGCATTTTGTGACCTAATTTTTAGTTTTTGGGAAAATTTTAAGGATTTTGAGTTTCTATGAAAATCTTTGGGTTGGGTTCTATTAATATGATCTTGCATGCTCATGCATTGCATTCTATGTCATTATAATCATGTTTTCTTGCATTCTAGGTTATGCTTGATTATACAATGTAAGTGCTGTAGTTTGGATTGGGTTTTTGCCCATGATGAAATTTCTTTTGCACGTAACATGTTCATGCATTATCATGCATTGCACATTGTCCTTTTTTTTTTCTTTCCTGTGCCTCATGTTCTTGTTGTGTTCTCTCTCTCTCTTCTCTCTCTCTCTCTCTCTCTCTCTCTCTCTCTCTCGTTTAGCTTCCTCCTCATGGTACCTAAAAATTATGTTCCTTCTAAGAACCCGATAAGACATCGTGGTTCCTCTTCCTCTTCGTTTGCTCCCTTCCCTCCTAATTAAGTTCGGTTCCGTGATGAAAAGGCACGAGATGACTTCTTTGAGAACTTTTCTGACCAAAAGATTCATTCAAAACACCAGGTCATTCTGTCTGACTTTCCAGACACTCCTCTACCCAGTGTGTTTAGCTCTCGAGGATGGGCTTCTCTATATGGGAAACTCTCGAGGTGTCCTAACATGTTCATACAGGAATTTTACTCTAATATGCATGTCATCGGGTCTTAGGATCTTTAATATGGTTTTGACTTTTGCTCTCACTCCACGGTCACACTATAACACTATCACCGAGCCTCGTGCTAGTTTCCTCTTTCTCTCATGGAAGATCTTTCTATAGATTTTCCCTCACACATGATAGTATCTATGATAAATAGCTATCGAGACATAGCAACACGTAATAAGCTCATCTTTCCTTCAGCTATTGCACGCATCCTTACACACATGCACATCACCATTCCTCCCTCTCCTCTCTTCTATGTCATGGGTGCCATTAGCAAGGAGTCTATCCGGAGGAGTGTAGCGCAGCTGGCTGTGAAGCAGACTCGTGTGGAGATGACGAATGCAGCCCCTACCCCTTAACCTTCTTCTTCATCTGCCCTTTCTTCCTCCTCTAGGGCAGATGTCTCTCTCGCTAACATCATGGATCAACTTCAGCACATGCGTACTGATTTTGGTAGTCATTAAATGCGGTGGTTGAAGTATGCCTCCTTGATATTTCTCTGTTGTCGTTATCTCTATGTGTGTCCGAGGTCCTTCTCCCTCTTGACACTTGTCAAATAGATCACTTGAACCTCCCATACTCGTGTTTGATCAAACCTCTTCGGATCCGAGGACGCATGACTACTCGGACATATGAGTATCTCCTCGGATGGTATACGTGCTCATCCCCAGGCGTCCCCCATTGGCGTGGGCTTCCGACTGAAGGCCTTATCTCCTCGGATGAAGAGTGTTCCTCATTCAGGGCCCCGGGCCCAATAAGTTGGGCTGGGTTTTTCTCCCCCCACAATATATATAAACACACACGCATACACACACACACACATATATATATATATATGAGTTTTTCATACTATATGATGATTTCACCTTCTTAATAATAATAATAACAATTATTATTATTATTATTATATAGTTTTTGACTTATTAATTATTTTTATTAGTATCATAATTATTTATCATTCCTATTACCAACTTCGTATCAATAGTAATTATTTATTTATTTATTTTAATTATCATGACGCACAAAATGATAATGAGAAAAAAAAAATTCAAATACATAGTAATAATCCAAGTTTAAATTGTACTACATGATAATTTAAAACAAAACAAATTAGTTAAAGCTTTATGATGTTAAATCTTTCATTTTTATCACACTTGAGCTTTATCATAAAAATATACTGTTAGATATCTCATACATCTTTTCATACGAGTTTACAAATCTAACTTGCATGTACAATAACTTGTTTGTGTTTCACACTTGATGCATTGATGAATCTTGTTTAAGTGTTTCAGTTAAGATAGGTTGCAAGTCTATCATGCCATGATCTCTTTCCTTGCAAAGTTTTTCAAGAGTTAATAGTAGTAGTTAGGCTTATGTACTTTTATGTAATATTTATGGAAATTGTTGGCTTGGACTTCTCTCATAATTATGCTTCTGGTTTTGTCAAGGATTACCAAATTGGGAGATTGTTAGGGTCAAATTTTATGTAATTGGCTAATCTTTTGACAAAACACACTTTACTTGTAAAATTGATAGATTTAAGTTGGGTTTGATACATATCAAGTGGTTGTATTAAAGATATGAAGATTGATCCAAGAAACAAATGAAGAAAAGTTGTTTTACTGAAGCTCAACACTAGCTTGACAGAAGGCTGCTATCGAGAATTAATGGGAAGCTCGACACTAGCTCGACACAAGCTCAATCTATCGAGCTTTACAAATTCAGAATTTCCAGATTTGAATTTCGGCCCATGAATTTTATGTAATTGGCTAATCCTTTGACAAAACACACTTTGCTTGTAAATTGGGTAAATTTAAGTTGGATTTGATACATATCAAGTGGTTGTATTAAAGACATAAAGATTGATCCAAGAAACAAATGAAGAAAAGCTGTTTAACTGAAGCTCAACACTAGCTTGACAGAAGGCTGCTATCGAGAATTAATGGCAAGCTCGACACTAGCTCGATACAAGCTCAATCTATCGAGCTTTACAAATTCAGAATTTCCAAATTTAAATTTCGGCCCATGTTGATATTTTTGTTTAGGGTTTCTTTTCTCACAACCCTAGACATATATAAGGCTTATTTTAAAAGCCGTCATATAGGGATCTAGAGACCAAGAGCTTAATGTTCTATGTGAGAAGCTACTGCGTTTGTACAGCATAGGGTTTTGTAACCAAATGCTTCTCTATCTTCATTTTTTATGAAATAAAGAACTTTGCAACCAACAACAACCATTCAAGTTGTTGGAGTTAGTCACATACTGAGATCTGTGCAAAAGAGTTAGTCACAGATTGGAGATTTGTGTAACAAATGAAAGAATGCTACTACAAGACTAAGTCCAATTTTGTATTTGAGTGAAGGTTCAATTGTTGGTATTTCGAGATAGGTCAGGGTAATGGTAAGATTCTTTATACTTGTAACCACTTAATTTTTTATTAGTGGATTTTTGGAAGTAGTGGCCTTAAATTCACCAGTGGGGTTTTTGTCTTACAAAAGGTTTTCTCCATTTATCAACAAATCAATGTGTCAATTTAATTTTCGCTGCATTTAGTTTATTTGGTGATTTGTTTTTACTTCCATAATTTGCATGTAATTTGACTTAATTAATTAACTAGGGCAATTGAATTAATTAATTAGGGTCAAGCTATCTTAACCCAATAATATCTTAATTTATTGATAAAAATAATCATCAGGAGGTGGAGTGGACATCATAAATTTAAATTCTACTATATCTATAAAAATAAAAATAAAAAATTCAATTTCTCAAAGAAATATATTTAAGTAAGGTGTCAACATGACAGTTCTTGGACGCTCCTATCCAAGTGGTGGGTGTGCATCATTTAACTTTTTGGCCAAAATTGATGGAATAATTGTTGGACAGTGCTAGGTATATCATATATATGTTGGATACTCCAATCCAAAACCTCATGGTCCTGCGGGCTTCAATTTTTTAAAACTTTTTTGGAAAGTGTCAGTTAAAAAAAAAAAAGGCAAAACTAGAATGTTGGTCCCTTAAGTTTACTCTTTGTGCGCAATTGGTCCCTCAAGTTTTAAAACTGAGTTATATTAGTCCTTTTACTAATTGCTGTTAGTAATATTATTTACGTGGCTAACGAAACAATGACTTGACATTTTTTTTAATGATGTGGCATTTTTTTAATTAAAAAAAATTATAAATTGTTTGGTACTGATTGGGTGTTAGTATCATGTTGGTGCCAACTTGTTAAACCTTACAAGTTAAAGATTTAATTAAAAAAAAAAAAAAACTGCTTGCGAAGCTGCTCACATTTTTCGTACAAGTTCTGAAAAATATTAGTTGACATTTACGGAGGCTTCAACCTTCAGCGAGTGTCCCACCCTTGTGGCTTTTAAAACATATTTACTGATTTTTTTTTTTTTTTTTTTTAAATTGAAATCCAAATCATGTAGCGTCTGTGTCTTCCTTTTACTTGATTTGATTTCCTTAATGAATTTTTCTTGTTGATGTATATGGAATTGCCCCTCTTCATGAACTGCAGTAATTAATCTGACATTTTAAACAAATTTCCAATGTCTAGGAAGTGAAGAGGATGGAAGTAAACTACCTGCGGTATCATCCAATCCAGATAGCCTACTGTGTTGCTCAACAGCTTATATGTTTGAAGTACTCCAGCCAAGATGAGGATTCAATTCGACAAGCATTGCAGGATCTAAAAGAGCAACATATTGACTGAATGATCTAGAGTTTGGTGTAAAGCACAATTCTGTATTTTGGTACCTACTTGGTACTGAAAGAACAATGTAACAGGTTTGCTATTTGGACCGGAGATGTATCGCCAAACTTTTGTAGAATAAATTATTCTGAATAATCATTGAATCTATGTTAACAAAAAGCCAGAATGTGCAGGTTCAAGTTTTAATTAAAAAAATTTTTAATTTTTTTAAT
Source organism: Quercus suber (assembly GCF_002906115.3). Lineage (NCBI taxonomy): Eukaryota > Viridiplantae > Streptophyta > Magnoliopsida > Fagales > Fagaceae > Quercus > Quercus suber. The sequence goes on along the minus strand of NW_027069681.1, from coordinate 797,379 downwards.
GATGCGGCTAGGGTTTGGGTTTCTCCACTCTCTCCCCTTCTCTCTCTTGTTTGGTACTAGGTTGTGAATCAAATTGTTTATTACATTTTTTTGATGGGGAGATTGTTTCTTACGTGTAAATTTATTTTGTAATTTTTGTAACCACATCATTCAAAAAAAATGCTAAGTCATTGTTTCGTTAGCCACGTAAGTAACACCACTAACGGTAATTAGTAAAAGGACTAATACAACTCTGTTTTAAAACTTGAGGGACCAATTGGGCACATAGAGTGAACTTGAGGGACCAATATTGTAGTTTCGCCAAAAAAAAATGCTTAATGAAATTGAGATTTAAAAAAAAAATAATAATAAAATAAAGTGTTTGGTAAAAGCTGTTTGAAAAAATAAGCATTAAGTTGGCTAATTAAATGCATCGGCACAAATCTTTAGTAATTAATAGTTTCTAAGAACTAAAAATTGTAGTAACAATAATACATTTCATTCAACACTAGAAAAAGAAAAATATAATGTTCAAAAACAAAATCAAACAAAAAGAAAGAAAAAGAAATAAATTCAACATCTTTTTTTTAGTCAAATTGGACAAGTAATTTCTATCAACTGCTTTTTTCTAAGAAATTTCTATCAACTTGAGAGACACTCCCATCCAAGTGGTGGGGGTACATGATTGTTTTTCCTATCATTAAGTAGCTTTTAAACAATCTTGACCAAATCATTCTTGGAAAATGCTACCCAAATGTGTTGGATACTCTCATTCTTGGAAAATTCTACTCAAATATTTTTATTTTTATGTAAACTACCCAAACGTGTAGTACATTCTAAATCTCGTGTACACAAAAAATCTACTCTTATTTTAGTTGAACATTTCATTGGTTCAAAAATACCCATACACCCTTTGGTTTAAGTAGAGACAAAATTGAAAGACAACCTGGTAAAAATGCATCCCTAACTCACATGTACAACATTGTTTACAAAATAGGATCATTTTCCCTTTGGTTTTCAAATTTAATTTGAACTTCTAATTTATTTAGTCAAGAATTTTAAATTTTAAATTTTATAATTTGTTTAGTAAAGGATTCTACTAACCACAAGTTATTTATCCTAAACTCTCAATCATGGTTTTTCATTTTATTTTTAAAACCCCCATGTTTTAGGATAACGGAAATGGAATGTAATAGTAACACTAAGAAAAGAAATTCTCTATGACGGTTATTATGTTAAAGTGTGACAATTTTGATTTTTTTTTTTTAATGGGTGTAGATGTCATGGTGTATCCAATCTAATCGTCTTGCCATCAAATTTTTACTACTCATCAAATTAGTATACACAATCTCATACACATTAGATGCATTTCCTAAAAATGAGTACACACTATCTCTATTTTAAAATATCTCACACCTCTCTTTTTCTTTTAGATTGTCTCTCCATTTTTTCCCACCCTTATTTTGGTGGTAGTTTAGTACTGCAAAAAGAATCAAATTCTCTCTTTGGTTTTTTTCTTTGTATTATTTATTTCGCTATGTTTATAATATTGGTTGTTGTATTTAGTTTAATGTGTTAATAATTATGGTTTTTTTCCTTCCTTTTTTTTTTTAAAAAAAAAAATAGTTTTTATGAACAAGTTGTGAGTGAGATTGCTTTGCCATTGGAGTCCAATATGATATACATGGAGTAAAGATGGGCAGATTGTTATCTTTTTATTTTTATTTTTTTATATTTCATTTTATTACTTGATTTGGTTTGAAAGTGTACATTTCTCTTTTATATTACCACCAATGTGATTGTGTTTATATTTAGGTACATGTTGATTTGGTTTGGTTTATTCATTTATTTCATTTTCAATAACTCGGCATACACCATTACGATTTGGGTAGAACTATGGAAGAGTGTTATTTTTGCAATCAATGGTTAATACAAATTTTGTGTTGAATTAAAAGAAATGACACTGAACCCAAAGTAAAGTTAAATTTACAATTTTAACTTATTGATAAAAATAATATGAAAGACAGCATAAATTTAAATTCTAACATATATATAAAAGAAAAAAAAATTACATAATATTGAAAAAAGGAATAACATGTTATAAAAAAATAAAAAAAAAATTCAATTTCTCAAAGAAATAAATTTCAAGTAATTTGTGTCAACTTGACTGTTTTTGAATGCTCCTATCTAAGAAGTGGGTCTTTTTGGCAAAAATAGACTGAATGACTGTTAGACAATTCCTAGTCTATCATATACGTGTTGGATATTCTAATCCAACAAACAACTCATGGTCCTGTTATAATCTCATGGTTTGTCTCATTGGCACGACTTTCATTTCAAAACGTTGTTAGCATTCACACCAAAGTCGCAAAAGATAATATGGTCCAAGTGACCAAGTCCCCAAAGATCCAGTGGGAAAGTCTTCACCTTGGTACAAATGTATATATATATACCCGATGAAAGTTAATAATATCCGTAAAAAAATTAATTGTTTTATCATTTTCTTATAAAATATTTTTAAAAATAGTTCATAAAACAATAACTTTAGGACATTCGGTAACTTTTCTCATATACTTAATCTTCATTGACAATAAATAGTTCTAAGAACTAAAAATCGTAGCAACAATATTACATGTCATTCAACACTCAAGAAGGAAAATATGATGTTAAGGGTTGGTTTGGTTGTGTTGTTTAAACAACAGTTTTCGTTATTTAAACAACACAACACGTATTTTCACAACACTTTTTCACCCACACATATTTTTACAAAACTTGAACAATGTTATTAAAACAACATTACCAAATGGACCTTAAAAAAAAGTAAAAGAAATAAATTCAACAACTTTCTAGGTGTTTGTTTGGAAACAACTTATCTAGTTTTAAGTTAAATCAAATAAGTAGGTGACGTATGTAGGACCTGTAAATAGGAGAAAAAATAAGTAATAAGCTAACTTATAAGTGCATCTCAAACAGGCATGAATCTTTAGCAATTAATAGTTTTTTTTTTTAATACAAGATAGAAATTCTACTTTAACCTAATCTAAGTGTATATGCGTGTAAAACTCAATACTAGAGATTTGAACCCCGCCCTTACCCCCCATACCCCACAGGCACTTATACTTGTGGAGTGACAATTGCGCCAGAGTGCGCGGTGGTGCAATTAAAGGTTTTGAAGTACTAAAAATCATAGCATCAATAGTAAATGTCATTCAACACTAAAAAAAGAAAAACAAAATGACATTAAAAAAAAAGGTAAAAAGAAAAAAAAAAAATCAACATCTTTTTTTTTTTTTTTTAGTAGTTAAAGACTCAAATGATATCACACGAGTCCGTAAAATGCTCTTACAAGCTCTCCAAATAAGATTCTTTGTTTTTTTTTTTTTTAGTCAAATTAAACAACTCTAGTATAGTCATTTCTGTCAACTGGTTTTTGTTTTTTTTTTTAGAAGAAATTTCTGTGAACTTGAGAGACAGAACAAGTGGTGGGGATGCATCATTAATTGCTTTTGGCCAATCTTAACTAAAATGATTCTTGGAAAATATTACCCAAACGTGTTGTATACTCTACTCCCGTTTACACACACACACACAAAACAGTTGGTATCTTAACTTATTAGTAAGGACAATCATTGACACCATATATATAAATTCTACTATATCTATATAAATAAAAAATAAAGATTTCATGCCCTGCTTATAAAAAATGAATAACATGTTATAAATAAATAAATAAATAAATAAATACAAATTTTTAAAGAGAAATGTTATGCTCACAATATTTTCACAACAAGTTCTATGTGGCAGATTATTAGTATTTGTTATGGGTGAGCAAAAAAGTAATTTAAGTGATGAGTTCATATTAAAACCAAAAACAGCTAACCACCTAGGATTTGTTGTAAAAATGTTGTGAAAATATTATAGATATATCACTTCTCTTTCTCAAATAAATAAATTCAAATAATTTCTATCAATTTGATGGTTCTTTGACACTCATGTCCAATTGGTGGCTGTGAATCATTTTTTACTTTTTGACCATAATTGACTGAATGATTGTTGGAAAACGCCAAGTCTATCATATATGTGTTCATGTAAATGTTGGATACTTTAATTAAACAACTTAAGGTCCTATATGCAGAATGAATGTACTTGCATTATTGATTAGATTTTTAAAGAGTGTGCATCAATTTTTACTTTCCGACTAAAATTGACTGAATGATTATTGGACAAAGCCAAGTCTATCATATACGTGTTGGATGCTCTAATCCAACAACTCAAGGTCCTACGTGCAGAATGAATGTACCTGCATTATTGATCGGATTTTTAAGATGGAAAATGGTAGGTACACAAAATAATGTACAATTTTTTCTATAATTTACCATGTGGTGAACTGTGTCAAAAGTTGTGGATTATTTTGTATCCCTAAACATTGCCCCTTTAAAATTGTGCTTTTCTAAAAAAATGGTGTGGTTTTAAAAAGTGTTTAATGAAATTGAGCTTTTTTTTAAAGTTGAATGTTTGGTAAAAACTGTTAGAAAGTAATTTTGAAAAAATTGAGTGTTTGGCTAGCACTTTTATATATATATATATGATGATTTAATAATAATAATAATAATAATAATAATATTATATAGTTTTTGAATTAGTAATTATTTTTATTAGTGTCATAATTATTTGTTATTATTATTAACGACTTCTTATTGATAGTAATTAATTATTATTTATTTTCATTATCATGAAGCACAAAATAAAAATGAGAAAAAAAAATCAACTACATACCAATAATCCAAGTTTAAATTGTACTACATGATAATTTAAAAAAAAAAAAAAACAAATTAGTGTTATAAGATGAGGGAATTAATTTGTTCCTTAAAAAAAAAGTAGGGAATTAATAATTACACATTCATTTACATTATCAATTATCAATTTATAACAGTATAACTATATAAGCAAATTTGTGTTATCAAATTTGAATATATAATACAATAGAATAACTTAATATAAATAAATAATAAAAAGTATAAGTGTTTTTTGAATATATAACAAACGGTAGAGGAAGTTAAGTTATTGAATATATCATTCTCAAAAAAAAAAAAAAAAAAAGTTACTGAATATGTATATATATATATATTTGACATTAAAGGATAGGAAACCTTTATTATTCTTAAGGCAGAAATTACAAATATTGCAGCAACTTCATCCCCATGTCCTATAACTTAAGGGTAAAATTGGGATTTGGAAATAAAACTAAGGGTACTTCGGGATAATAACAGCTTCCCTCAATTTCTTATTTCTTTTTTGTATTGGTCCGATTCCCAAACGTGCCTTTTGGAATATAAAGCACTTTCCAAAAACTTGCCGAACGCAATATCGCCAACGACTTTGATTGACTTGGAATGGAAGCACTATAAATATTCATCCCCATCCCAAGCCTCCGTCTTAACATCAGATATATTTTTATTTAGCCAAAAAATTCAGATATATTTTCAGTCTTTAAAAATCAAAATGGGGTGTTTAGCTTGGAAGTATCAAGTTTTGTGTCTACTCTCCTTCCTCTTTCATTTTCCATCTTCTTCTTCCTTGTCTTCAGTCTCACCTTGCTCTGCTCTACTCCATTTTAATCACTCTCTTTCTCTTCATAGAGATGCTTCTCCTCCTCTTGATGCACCTGCTTATTCTACTGATTATAGATCTAATATTCATATGTGTGATAATTCTTATCCAAAGACAGCCTCTTGGAAGGAGGATCAGGACTGCTGTACTTGGGATGGCGTCATATGTCACAAAACAACAAGCCATGTTATTGGCCTTGACCTCAGTTGCAGCTGGCTTAATGGCTTCATTCATTCCAACAGCACCCTCTTCTTTCTTCCCCATCTCAAGAGGTTGAATCTCGCTGGGAATTTCTTCAATTACTCCCCAATTTTGTCTGAGTTTGCCAACTTTAAGACTTTGACTCATCTTAACCTTTCTAATTCCATGTTTTCTGGCAAAATCCCATACGAAATCTCTCATTTGTCTTCGTTGGTTTCACTTGATCTTTCTTACAACGATTGGCTATTAATTGAAACGCCAGTATGGAAAAGAGTCATTCATAACCTTACTCAGTTAAGGGAACTTCTTTTGGATTGGTCAGATATGTCCTCAATTAGACCTAATTCTTTGATGAATCTATCCTCCTCTGTCACAACTCTTAGCCTTCATAACTGTTACTTGCAGGGAAAACTCGAAAATAACATCCTCTGCCTTCCAAGTATACAAACTCTTAATCTAGGGCATAATCTCAATCTTGAAGGCACTCTTCCAAAGTCTAATTGGAGCAGTAGTTCTCTGAAATTCTTAGATCTCTCTATCACAAACTTTTCGGGAGAATTACCTGATTCTATCAGTAATCTGAAGTCCTTGAAGCATTTGCGTCTCCATAATTGCAATTTTACAGGCTCAATTCCAACATCACTTGGCAACCTCACACAAATTACTTACTTGTATCTACATCAAAACAAGTTTACTGGGTCAATTCCAACATCACTTGGAAACCTTACAAAACTTACTTCTTTGGCTCTGTCATTTAATAGTTTCAGCGGTAAGATTCAATTAACACATTTAAATTTTAGTTGTTTTTGGCAAACACACGAACTAACAATTTTTTAACATTGTTGGGGAATATTTCAACAGATTTGCTGCCGTTGTCAATATTTAACTTGCCCAATCTATCAAATTTATACTTGGGCTATAATCAACTTGTTGGTCCCCTTCCTAATCACGTAAGTGGGCTTTTGAATCTAAATACGCTCTTTTTAAGTTCAAATTTCCTAAATGGAACACTGCCATCTTGGCTGTTCAGTTTGCCCTCTTTAGTGAACTTAAAAATTGCTGATAATCAATTCATTGGTGAGATTGGTGAATTCAAGTCTAATTCATTGGAGCAACTAGATTTGGGTAATAATAAGCTACATGGCTCTATACCTAGGTCAATACCTAGATTTGTTAACCTTACTTATTTATCTCTCTCATTAAATAATTGGGGTATTACGTTGGAGTTAGAAACAATCTCAAAGCTCAAAAATCTCTACTATCTTGATTTTTCAAATAACTTAGTTAGCATCAACAATAATGTCACCTATACCCTGCCCAAACTTCAACAGTTGAACTTGTCTTCTACCAATATTAGTGAATTCCCAATTTTTTTAAGAACATCAACAAATTTACAATACTTAGACCTTTCCAATAACAGAATTAATGGTCAATTTCCAAGATGGTTAGGAGATGTGGGGAGGGATTCATTATATTTTCTTGATCTTCGTGACAACTTGCTTCAAGGACCATTTCCCAATATAAGTTTTCTTGGGCTGGCATATTTGTTCTTCTCCAATAACAAATTAACTGGAGAAATCCCTTCTTCAATTTGCAATGCAAGTCCCCTTGAAGTTCTAGACTTGTCTCATAACAACTTAAGTGGTATGGTTCCTAAGTGTTTAGTAAACTCTAGTGGCCTTTCAGTGTTGGATTTGCGAATGAATAGCCTTCATGGTACCATCCCTGCAACATTTTCCAAGGGAAATCATTTTAGGAATATCAACTTTAATGGAAATCAGTTGGAAGGGCCATTGCCAAGATCTTTGGCAAATTGTAGGAAGTTGGAAGTTCTAGATCTTGGTAGTAATAAGATAAACGGAACCTTCCCTTATTGGTTGGAAGGTCTTTTAAATTTGCAAGTTCTTGTCATAAGATCAAACAAATTTCAAGGTTGTATAGGTGAACCTAAGACCAAATTTCCTTTCCCAAATTTGCGAATCCTAGACATCTCTAACAATGAGTTTAATGGTCCTTTGCCAATAAATTATTTCAAATATTTGAAAGCCATGGCAAATGTGGATGAAGGAAAAGTTGCGACGAAATATATGGGAGATGGGTATTATCAAGATTCTATGAATGTGATGATGAAAGGGTTGTATATTGAGTTGGTGAGAATCCAAACTGTCTTCACGATCATTGATTTTTCAAACAATAGTTTCAGAGGAGAGATGCCAAAGATAATTGGGAGGCTAAAATCACTCAAGGGGCTCAACTTTTCTCACAATAACCTTACAGGTTATATTCCATCATCATTTGGAAATTTGACCAATATTGAATGGTTAGACCTCTCTTTCAACAAGCTTATCGGGGAGATTCCTAGGCAATTGGTAGATATACCATGGCTTGCAGTTTTAAATCTGTCACATAACCAACTTACAGGGCAAATACCTTCAGGAAAGCAATTTGATACGTTTGATAATGATTCATACACTGAAAACCTGGATTTATGTGGATTTCCATTGTCAAGAACATGCAACAGCCTTGAGGTAAAGAAACCACCACCATTGACCTTACAACAAGAAGACAATCTAGAGCCAGAAAATGGGTTTGGTTGGCAAGCTGTATCGATGGGTTATGGATGTGGAGTGATATTTGGAATGTTAATGGGATATCTTATGTTTAAATTTGGAAAACCAAAGTGCATTGTGAGGATGGTCGTGTTAGAGCAACATATCTTGCTTAGAAGGTTGAAGAAGAATGCCCAAAGACGTGGTGGAAAAAATAACTAGTCAAAACAATTTGTAGGTGGTTTTGCTAGAGTTATTAAAGAATTTTCCAAGGCATGTGGTACTATGTTGTAATTTGTGGAAACCACTTCGATTTCGTAAAATGGTTGGGACTTTATGTAGAATGCATCTGTTGTGAGTCTATGTAGATCATGAGGTTTTCAACCAAGGGAGATTTTGGATGTGCCGGAATCTAACTTCCACTGCAAAGACGAAATTGACTCCGAATTTGACACAAATGTCAAAGCCCAGTAGAAAGTGGAGCTCTCCTCTAGTCCCGTCCATGTGCAAGATTAGGATAAAGAAGAAGCCTCTCTAAATACTCACTTCTTTGTCAACCTTATTCACTCTCTTTTGCTTCATTTTTTAAAGAATGGAGATAGCATAGAATCAGCCTTCTTCATGGTCCCCAAAGACACTGGGCACCATTCTTTGCCAAGGTATGCCTCCTTTTTAGTTACATCTTTGGGCGGCTTTGTTACTTTCTTCTATCTTTTTCTATAAATTCAAAGGGAAATCAAGATGCTAGGCTTTGTAATTATTATTTATAAAATAAGTGTTTGATTTGTTTGATTTATTTATTTTCATGCAGCTGGTTGGCATTGTTGTTATTGAAGTAATTGGTAAGCCCAAGAACTCTTTCCTTGCAATTTGGTTTTCTGTCATTATAACATTTGTCTTTTATTGATCAGATTTGTTTGCCTAGTAAGGTTCAAGGTTCTTGCCTCCGATGTTTCAAAACGTATCAATAACCTCTGTGCTCTTGAATAGATCAAGAACTCTACGGATAACACTAAGGTCCTATTTCTCTCTTTCTTGATTTTTATGGTTGGGTTATGTACCATATCCTCATATATTAAAATTTTGCCTTTTGTTTTTTATGTCCTTTTTTTTTTATTCTTTGGTGAATGCATTTCTTAATGTTTAACATTTTCTATCTATGTTGAATGTGAATATTGTCATTTTTTTATTAAAAAATGAAAAATGGGAATTCAACTTGGTTGAAGATTCATAATGATATTAAGACTGTATTGTAAAATATTACCGTATTAAATTACCAATTCTCCCAAAATATTAAACTATTAGAAAATGGTCAATTTAATCATTTAACCATATTCTAACCTGTATCATTTCTCAAAGAGGCTATGGTAGTTAAGTCATGGTGACTAATAAAATCCCAGGAATATACCTGGTACCAAGTGTCAAGTTTGAGGAGACATTAAGGCCTGTGTGAGGTTGTTAGTGAATAGTCATGTTGTCAATTGGGGGTGGGGGCATTTCTCTGATTTTGATCATAGCTGTAATTGAGGGTTTTAGTTTGATTCTTTGTAAGGTTAGTTGCAGCTTCTATTTAGTTTCCTGCTTGCTCTGTTTTTGTTGTTCGATGTTGCAGCTTTGAGCTGCTGGAGTTTGTTGTTTGTACGGTTTGTTTCTTTGATAAATTCATTCATTCATAATTAAAAAAAAAAAAAAAAGTTACTGTTATCTATGATTTTCCTTAAGGACCTTAATTATATTTTCTCACTTAGTTTATACATTGCCAAACAATCTACAACGAAATTGTGCATTCAAACCTAAATTCCTTCACTTAGTTGAACTTCTTTGTTCTCCAAAAACTGGGCTGACGTTTTAAATTAGCCTAAGGTTTTGACTCAAAGGCCATATTTCATAAAAATCCCAAGCCTAGATACATTGCCTAAGCTACAGATACATTGTTCATCTCCTTTCAAAATAACTATTTATGATCTCACTTCAGTGATTGGATAACTGTTGAAGATTGAGATATTTCCATTTTGTGTTTTGGACTTCAGTGCAAACACTTTTCCCCATATTCTTTCGTACAATTATACATTGCATGTAACTCATTGTTCCACTCCATTTTCCAACTTATTTGACTCTTCCACTACTAATTTATTTTGTTTCTCAAATCGAAGAGTTTCTCCCATAAATGTTTGCTTTGCATGTTCTAAAACCTATTATTTGTCGTTTCACAAATCAAAATTAGATCTATGTTTCATTTATTCTTGGCAAAACTCAAGGTATTTTCTGCCTTCTATTTTCTTTTGTCCTTTCTATTCTTTAAATAGTTCTGTTGTCTACTTGAATATCAAGTAAGTATTTGCTAAACAAGAAGCTGCATATATAATCTCTAAAAAACCACCCCCCCTTCTCCCTCCCATAAATTTTGATTTTTGTTACATTCATGCAGAGTGTTTGATAAAATATCTGAGGGTTTTGTTCTTTTTATTAGAGTTTGATATTGATAACATACCTTCTATTTCATCTTGCCAGCCCCTAATAGAAATTTCAATGTATATGAGGTTTGAATCAAAATGGAATCATTTAATTTTGTTGAAGAGAAAATGCAATGAATGATAGGATGATATTACCTATACCTTAAACTTTTGTGATTTCATTCTACTGTTATATAAATCTCCACATGGAATGAAGTCTTAGGTTAATTAAGCTTTACTCCACTTTATTGCATTTGAGCCATTTGCACAGCAGTGTGCTCTTAGGAACCATTTGAGTCATTTACACAGCAGTATGCTCTTAGGATCCATTTGTGGTGTGTGATAAAGAAAGTAGTGAAAGCAAAATACATGGATTTTGTTGGGAAGGAAGCACTTAATTGTTCAGGCATCCAACAACTAAACTATGGTGCTTCTTTATGTCATAGAATGGTGAAAATTACCCTTAGCTAAATAAATATTTCTTCAACTCATGAATTTGAGAATCCACTTGATGCTTTTCTTAATGTTCTTTGATTCAATGTTTTTTTTTTTTTTTGCTGCTCACAATTTGGATGTTATGGAATCAATGATTCACTTATTTTGTGTTAGTACCATTCTTAGTTATGAAAGAAAAGAAAAAGGTTGATGGGTTTTAAATATTTCGCATAGAATTAGTATCTTATTTATAGTTTTGAATTTGACTAATATCAATTTAGTACATAGACATGAAGGTGGAAATGAAAGTGCTTGAAGCTCTTTTTTTAAGCTCTCCGATTTATTATTTTTCTGCTGCTTACTATGTCGATTTAAGGACTTAGATGACAAACTTATTTTTGTATTGATACTATTGTTTTAGTTGTGGGGAAAATTTGATGGGTTTTCTATATCTGTGTTTGCAATTCACAGAGGGATATCGCTCCACTAGATGTGAAAGGTGATGTTAAGCTACCTATCTTCGATATTAAGATTTCTATTTTCCCTTTATATCCCCTGGGGAGTACAACAGCAAAGTGGAACCATGACATGCTCAAGGAGTGCACCTCCTTCATTGAAATATTTGATTCATTTTTGTAGGAAATAGGGAGCCGGATTTGTTCGCTGCCGTCATCTGGTCACTGTGGAACCAGCATAACAACCTCTACCTTGGCAAGCCAGCCCTGCCTCTTGACAAGGTGTTGGATTTTGCTTGGTAGCGCCTGACTGAGCACCCATCCAGCACATCGACTTCTTTGAATCCTCAACAACACCTAGCAACAACATGGATTGCACCAAAGGCCCACGGCTTCAAAGTCAATTTTGATGGAGCAACATTTGCCGACGATGACACTGCTGGATTAGGAGTGGTGATCCGAAATGATGCTGGCTTGGCTATGGCTTCGCTCACTTAAAAAATTCCCATGCCATCCTTGGTTATTGAGGTTGAGGTTTTGGAAGCAAGGAGAGCATTGGAGCTTGCATTGGAGGTTGGTTTTGACAATATAATAGTTGAAGGCGACTCAGAAATTCTTCTCAAGGCCTCGAAGAATGGTGGCAGCAGGCTATCCCACTATGGACACCTTACATCAGATATTTTTTTCCTTATTTCGCACTTCTCAACTCTTAAATTATCTTTTGTACGATGACACTATAATAGGCTAGCGCATTCTTTAGCAAGGAGAGTGTCCATCCCTCCTCAAATGTCCGCCTGGATGGAAGAAGTACCACTAGACCTTGTTTCTGTATTCTTGGCTGATTTGAACAGCCTTCCAAATTATATGTCTTTGTTTTAATTCTAAAAAAAAAAAAAAGTTGCAATAGTTGCTTTCAAATCTTATATAGTTCTATTTATGATTGTAGGGCCAGCATAGTACATTCAAAGAAACCCCTATCAATTCATTTATTTTCTTGAGTTATGCAATCAAACATGCATCCAAATTCTATTCTAAATTTAAATAATTCAATTGAAGATGATTCTCAATTTTTTTTAAATTTTATTTTAAACCAAAGACGATGTTTACATTAAACTATTTACCTCATACACATGGATAAGGTGTAAGAAAACCGAAAGGTGGAGTTCTATCGAGTTCTTGAAAACTTCCCGCATGTTATAATTAGGAATTCTGTCATGATTAAGAAGCTTAGTATTAGGATTAAGCACTTTAGTATCAAACGTGGTGGAAAAATTGGGTTCAAAAGAAAGAGGAAAAATCTTGAATGTGTCAGAGGAAAATAGCATACGCATTGACTAGTTTGGGGTTTTGATGGTGCCATAGAAGTGAAAGTCTTCTCTTAGTTACTATATTGTCATGCATGTAAATTTGATCATATATTGAAAGTTCTTGCTAAATGCTTATTGTTACAAAAAGTTGTGTTCACCTGTAAAGCTATTTAAGATGTTCCTTAAAACTTTGGGATATCGGTAAATATGTTACATTATGCTTCAAAAATAATTGTTATTCAACTTTCATGTTGGTTGTATATTAAAAGCCTTTGGGCTGTGTGTATGCAAATCAACATTCAGGCACACGATATATACATGATCCATGATCAATTTATAGTTGCATGGCTAGATAGTTTAGTAAACACCTATTGATGTCAAATGGGGTTTCTCACTCTAATATAATTAAATAAATTCAAAGTAGAATGTGTTAGATAAGACCAATTGTGTTTTCTTGAATAATCATGTTTTATTCACTATTTTGGGTCAGTACAGAACAAATCACTTTCACGACTAGAAGAGCAGTCTGAACGGTTTTAGACCCCTTAAAAACAACCAGATTGGTTAGCCTAAATTAATTGGCCAAGTTGTTACTTAGTCAAATTATGCAATTCTAGGTTAAAGCAATCAAATAATCATATCAAAAGTATAAAGCAGCGGAATAATAAAAGACACAATGATATGATCACCCAGGAAACCACACGGTAAAAACCTGGGGAGGATTTGACCTAGCTATCTTCAAGGTAAACCTGAATCCACTATGAAAGAATCGAAGTTCATACAAAAGGACTACAAGGTTCCCGCTTGACTTCCTAATGCTACCCACCAGTAGAACTTACTGACACGACCACGTGCAAGCTCCGAATCCACGGACTCCTTCTTTCTTGAATTCTTCAATCAGCTACAAGCACTCACGCTTGATATTCTTTAAGCTTCAATGGTAGCAACCGAGTTGATCATCAAGATGTTGAAGTAATCTCTATCTTGAAAACCCTAAGTTTTGTGTAAAGGAAAGCTCCTCTAGATCTCACAAGAGATTTACATAAAACCGCAATGTATGAGCAACAATACAATTGGAGCAACTCTAAAAACGTGGCTAGGGTTTTTCTTTATATACCTAGGGTAAAAACAGAAAACCCAAAACGTTTAATGAGTTAAGGCTGAGTTGGAAAAACTGCAGAAAACGCATCTAGTCCGAGATTCGATCGATCGGGCTCTAGTCTTCCTAGGCATAGTGCTAAGGAAAGGACAGAGACACAAAGTGAAAACCAAAAGAACATAAAAAAACAAAACCAAGGGCAGACTGCAAATTAGCACAATAAAAAAAATATAGAACAAAAATCTATATGATGCATGAACAATAACAATGTTGTGATGCATGAACTAATGCAGTAAACACAGTTCAAATTAAGTTCAATTACATAAAATTGGCTCGAACATAGAGTTTCTAACACAAACCCTAAAAAATTTGAAAAACCACTTGAAAATTTTGTAACAAATTGATGAATTGATCATTACACACGGTTGAAAACAGATTATAATAACCAATTTCATCAATACAACAAGCCAATTTCATCAATTAAACCTTAATTGAACAAAATCCCCAAATCGGATCAAATAGAAACCCTAGAAATTTCAATTTCTCACAAAACCCAAAATTGATCAAATTAAACTATCAAGATCATGTTTATAGCATGTCCCCACAAAAATCCATTGATCAATTTCACAAAATTCGGCTTGAATCAACACAAATCCCAAAAAGAAAAAGTTCCGAAATTTTGAGCAAAAATGCATGAAATATGTAAATAAACTCAAAAAGGAAGGACAAAACAGACTTACCGGTTTAAGGAAAGAGAAATTTTGCAAAAATTTCGGAGGAAAACGACAAAAATTTGACTGTGGAGCCTTGCCTCGTCGGAGAGAGAAAGAAAGTTTGAAAAAAACTTTTGAAAAAGTGTTTGGAATCAGTCAAAGAACAGTGTTTTAACACCTGATTCGCGACATTCGATTGATCGAAAATCACATTCGATCGATCGAATCAAACAGTCATTTTGAAACAAATTAAAGCACTTTTTCGATCGATCAAAAATCAGAATGAATCGATCAAACTGGGCAGAGGCTCACAAAATTTTTTGAGAAAAATCACAGTTTTGAAAAACACAAACCATATTTTGAAAACAACTCCTCAAAGCATTAAACTTATTGAAACAAAATGCATGAGTATGAGATGGAATGCTTTTTTCAAAAACCCAAGTTTTAATCCCAGTTTCTCCCAAGAAAATTTCAGCCATTCTTCCTTTAAATTCTCAAGCAAAATTTTTTTTGCATAATTCTCAAAGTATTTTCAAACTTGGTTGGTCAGACCAATAAACACACACAATAACATGTACAAAGTTTAGCAAAGAGTAACTTATGTAGTGTGTGCAACTAGCAAAAAGCTTGAGATACATGTGAGGTGATATGTGAATAGCAATCAATCACAAAGTCTACAAAATTCATCATATAGAATTTAAAAGAGACTATCACCTAAAGAGTTACATCATATAACTCCCACATCTCCTAAAACATAAGCTTGCAATCATGTAAGTTTCTTGAATTTTGCCCAATTATTAGATGAAATTTGGCATCAAGCCTAATAGTACACACCAGTTTTAATTATGTGAATTGGCATCAAGCCTAATAGTACACACCAATTTTAAGCATTAAGCATTTAACAGAGGCTACACCTTATGTTCTTTTTGTGCATGTGCTACACTTTCTCGAGCACAAAATCTTATGATATGCACTAAGGTGTTCATGATTGGTTAATGAACAGTGGTGAGATGGTCATTTATGCCTTTCTCAAAAAGATTAAGTCCGACAGTCAAAT
The DNA here is from genome assembly GCF_002906115.3 of Quercus suber. Classification (NCBI taxonomy): domain Eukaryota; kingdom Viridiplantae; phylum Streptophyta; class Magnoliopsida; order Fagales; family Fagaceae; genus Quercus; species Quercus suber. Next base: position 781,521 of record NW_027069681.1, on the reverse strand, counting down.
AACATGTGACTTCAAGATTAAGACAAAGTGATAAACACCATAAACATCTTTCCCATACAACATGCACTACAAAGCTTTCAACTAGTAAAGTGCAATAAATAAGTTCATCAAAGCTAAACAAGGTACATAAGACATGTTAAGTGTAAATAATTTGACCAACCTTGTTTTCAAAAACCAAGAAACATAATGTCAAACATATTTTTGCTTTCTCATTTTCTCCCTTTTTTATTTTTTTATTATTAAAAGAGAAAACAAATAAATCCTAGAATGAAATGCATGAATGTAATGTAATGCAAATCCTAGAAAAAAACAAAAACACAAATACCAAAGAACAATGGTCACAAAGGATAGAGCAGTGAAGCATAAGGACCATGTCAGAAAGACTCAATTAGGACGAGTTTTTTGCATCCAAAACCTTTTAGATGCACCACGAGCATTGGAGTTCTTATTCACATTCGAGTGATTTCCAACTCCAGGATTGGAATAAAAGTTCAACACCTTTACCAATTCACCAATAAGTGTCATAGGATCTTGTGCTTGAGGCACAGACACTTTTGGTTTGTTTGCTCTTTTAGTAGCTTGAAGCTTGTAATAGTTAGGACGAATGTGTCCAGACTTACCACAATAATGACAAACCCAAGCAGGTTTACCATGCATCTTGTCCTTGGAAGGGGTAGAATCCTTAGGTTTAGACTCTCTCACATCAACCCTAATCTTCCTAGGGGGTGAAACTTCTACAGGTTTGACAACCTCACTCACAGGGGGTTTGACAGTTTCACTCACAACCTCACTCACGGAAGGTTCAGAAGAAGAAGAAGGAACAAAATTCGTGGAATGTGGTACAGAATCAAAGATGCTTTCAACATATCCTAACCCAGATTTATCAGAAGGATACTTTTGAACATTCAGCATGTGATCAAGTTTAGAACTAGCAGATCTAGCAACAGAAAAATCATGTTCCAAAGTTTTAACTTTATCAAGCAAAAGCATGTTCTCAGTTTTAACATTGTTCAAAAGATCATTAGCATCAAACAGTTTAACAAGCAAATTTTTCTTTTCAATCTCAAGAAACTCAATTTTCTTCAGGTCAAGTTCAACATTCATAGCATCCCTTGCAGCAATTTTGCAAAGTTTATTGTAGGCCTCTTGAAGATCTACATCCTCAGAGAGTTCCCCATCAGAAGGGTTCTCTTCAACAGATACGCTTTCATTGACTACAGTTGTGGCAGTGAAAGCAATGAAGTTTCCATCCTCAACACATCCGGACTCATCATCAGAAACCTCATTTCTGTTGGTATTCCTAAGAAAGTTTTTAAAATTTTTGGCAAGATACGCAATCTCTGTAGCAGAGAGCTCATCATCAAATCCACCACCATCAACATCATGAACTGACTTAAGAGCCATTGATTTGGATTTGTTCACTTTGGGTAGGTCAGACTCATAGGACTGAAGAGATCCTACAAGCTCATCAACAGGGATGGAGTCCACATCCTTGCTTTCAGTAATGGCAGTCACTTTGGGTCTAAAATTTTCAGTTAAAGATCTAAGAATCTTCTTAACAATTTTAGGTTGATCATAGATTTCACCCAAATTAAAAGCAGAATTAACAATGTCATTCAATTTAGTATAGAATTCATCAAAAGTTTCATCCTCAGACATTCTAATGCTTTCAAATCTAGAAGTCAATTGTTGCAGTTTATTAATCTTAACTGCCTTTGTGCCTTCATGCACAGTTTGGAGGATTTTCCAAGCAGTATGAGCAACCTCAACATTTGAGATCCTCTTAAATTCCTTCATAGAAATAGCATTGAAGATGGCATTCATAGCTTTGCTATTGAAGCCTGCTGCTTCTTTTTGAGAAGTTTGCCACTCACTCACAGGAGTAATGGGCTTCTCCCATCCGTATTCAATGGAATTTCAAACCCTTTCATCAATTGATTTCAGGAATGCTTTCATCCTTACTTTTCAATAAGCATAGTTGTTCCCATCAAAGTGAGGAGGAATAACAAGAGAGTGTCCATGCTCCATGACAACAGGGGTCAAGGATCAGCTTAGAGATCAAAAATCTCTAACAAAAGAGCTACCCGCTCTGATACCACTTGAACGGTTTTAGACCCCTTAAAAACAACCAGATTGGTTAGCCTAGATTAATTAGCCAAGTTGTTAATTAGTCAAATTATGCAATTCTAGGTTAAAGCAATCAAATAATCATATCAAAAGTATAAAGCAGCGGAATAATAAAAGACACAATGATATGATTACCCAGGAAACCACACGGTAAAAACCTGGGGAGGATTTGACCTAACTATCCTCAAGGTAAACCTGAATCCACTATAAAAGAATCGAAGTTCATGCAAAAGGACTACAAGCTCCCCGCTTGACTTCCTAATGCTACCCACCAGTAGAACTTACTGACACGACCACGTGCAAGCTCTGAATCCACGGACTCCTTCTTTCTTGAATTCTTCAATCAGCTACAAGCACCCATGCTTGATATTCTTTAAGCTTCAATGGTAGCAACCGAGTTGATCATCAAGATGTTGAAGTAATCTCTATCTCGAAAGCCCTAAGCTTTGTGTAAAGGAAAGCTCCTCTAGATCTCACAAGAGATTTACACAAAACCGCAATGTATGAGCACCAATACAACTGGAGCAACTCTAAAAACGTGGCTAGGGTTTTTCTTTATATACCTAGGGTAAAAACAGAAAACCCAAAACGTTTAATGAGTTAGGGCTGAGTTGGAAAAACTGCAGAAAATGCATCTAGTCCGAGATTCGATCGATCGAGCCTTTCCTTAGATCGATCGAGCCAGACCGAAATGTCCTAATGCATCTACAGTCACTCGATTCCAACTTTACAATATTTTATCAACTTTGAGCAAACCTAAACAAGACTAAACACATTGTTTTGATCATGGTTTGCCAACATTACACATTAGAGTTCTAAATACATAAAATCCTAAATCTTTAGAACCTAACACAGTCTTATCCACCACTGTAATGGAGGACATTCTGGGCTTTTGCCCTTAATTTTTTTTTATTTAGCAATTTGCCCCTATTTTAAAACTATATAGGGATATGCCCCTGTTTCGTTACTCGATTACCTTAAAATCGAGTTTCAATGAAATACTCGATTCGTCGAAAATCGAGTTCCATGCAAAATTTTTATTGCTCATATTTAGGGAGACCTATAGTGGTGTTTTTAAGGCCTATAGTGACGTTTTTAAGCCTTATAGTGGCGTTTTCCTGCAATTTTTTTTTTCACAAATCTGATTGTTAGGTTTAGGGAGCCTGATAGTGGCGTTTTTAAGCCATATAGTGACGTTTTGAAGCCCTAAAGCGGCGTTTTCTTGCAAATTTTTTTTTTCCATAAGTCTGATTGCCTAATACCAGGTTAGGGAGCCCTATAGTGGCGTTTTTATGCCATATAGTGACATTTTTAAGCTCTATAGCGGCGTTTTCCTACAAATTTTTTTTTATAAGTCTGAGTGCCCCATACCAGGTTTAGGGAGCCCTATAGTGGCGTTTTTAAGCCATATAGTGACGTTTTGAAGCTCTAAAGCGGCATTTTCATGCAAAATTTTTTTTTTTCATAAGTCTGATTGCCTAATACCAGGTTAGGGAGCCCTATAGTGGTGTTTTTATACCATATAGTGACGTTTTTAAGCCCTATAGCGGCGCTTTCCTACAAATTTTTTTTTTATAAGTCTGAGTGCCCCATACCAGGTTTAGGGAGCCCTATAGTGGCGTTTTAGAACTCAATTTCCATAAAATCGAGTTCCATGCTTTTTTTTTTTTTTTTTGAAGTTTGATCGGGCATACTCGATTTTCTACGAATCGAGTATTTCATTGAAACTCGATTTTAAGGTAATCGAGTATCGAAACAGGGGCATATCCCTATATAGTTTCGAAATAGGGGCAAATTGCCAAAAAAAAAAAAAAAAAAAAATTAAGGGCAAAAGCCCAGAATGTCCTTGTAATGGATAGCGTGCAATCACTACAAAACAATTTTTTTTTTTTTTTTGGTATTTTGGTTTGTGGATGAGAGAGTTGGATGCTGAAAATATTTTGAAATTTTTTTGATTTGGACCTCGAGTATCTGAGACTCGAGTTCCACGTGGGATGCCACGTGGCACTAGGCCAGGTCAAACTATAAAAATCGAGCATCAAAGACTCGAGGTATGAGCGCATAACTCGATTTTCTGAGACTCGAGGTGCTAAAAAAAAAAATAGTTTGAAAACGTTGACAACTAATTATATTGTTAGGATTTTATGGTTATTTAGCCATTTCGTCCATGCCATACCACTTAAGGGTAAAATTGGGGATTTGGAAATAAAACTAAGGGTACTTCGGGATAATAACAGCTTCCCTCAATTTCTTATTTCTTTTTTGTATTGGAATCCGATACCCAAACGTGCCTTTTGGGATATAAAGCACTTTCCAACAACTTCCCAAACGCAATAACGCCAACCATTTTGATTGACTTGGAAATTGGAATGGAAGCACTATAAATATTCATCCCATCCCACCCCTCCCTCTTAACATCAGATATATCTTTATTCAGCCAAAAAATTCAGATACATATATTTTCAGTCTTTCAAAATTAAAATGGGGTGTTTGAGTTTGAAGTATCAAGTTTTGTGTCTACTCTCCTTCCTCTTGCATTCTTCTCCGTCTTTTTCTTCTTCCTTGTCTTCAATATCACCCTGTTCTTCCCTGCTCCAATTTAATAACTCTCTTTCTCTTGATAGAGATGCTTCTCCTTCTCTTGATACACCTGATTATTCTATTCAATATAGATATAATATTCATATGTGTGATAATTCTTATCCAAAGACAGCCTCTTGGAAGGAGGATGAGGACTGCTGTACTTGGGATGGCGTCGTCTGTGACCAAACCACACGCCACGTTATTGGCCTCGACCTTAGCTGCAGCTGGCTTAGAGGCCCCATTCATTCCAACAGTACCCTCTTCTTTCTTCCCCATCTCAGGACCTTGAATCTCGCTGGCAATTGCTTCAATGAATCCCTAATTTCTTCTGAGTTTGGCAAGTTTAAGACTTTGACTTATCTTAACCTCTCTTATTCCTGTTTTTTGGGCAAAATCCCGTACGAAATCTCTCATTTGTCTTCGCTGGTTTCACTTGATCTTTCACTCAACGATGGGCTTTTAATTGAAATACCAGTATGGAAAAGAGTCATTCATAACCTTACTCAGTTAAGGGAACTTCTTCTGGATGGCATGAATATGTCCTCAATTAGACCTAATTCTTTGATGAATTTATCTTCCTCTTTCACAACTCTTAGTCTCCATAACTGTTACTTGCAGGGAAAACTCCAAAATAACATCCTCTGCCTTCCCAGTATACAAACCCTTGATCTAGGGGAAAATTGGAATCTTGATTTGGGTTCTCTTCCAAAGTGTAATTGGAGCAGTAGTTCCCTGAAGTTCTTAGATCTCTCTTCTATAAGCTTTTTAAGAGAATTGCTTGATTCTATCAGCAGTCTGAAGTTCTTGAAGGTTTTGGCTCTCGATAATTGCAATTTTACAGGGTCAATTCCAACGTCAGTTGGTAACCTTACAAAGCTTACTTCTTTGGCTTTGTCATATAATAGTTTCAACGGTGAGATTCAATTGCTGCTTTTAAATTTTTGTTGTTTTTTGCATACGCATGAACTAACAATTTGTTTTAATTACTGGGGAATATTTCAACAGGTATGCTGCCGTTGTCACTATTGAATTTGCCCAATCTCTCAACTTTATCCCTTGACAACAATCAAGTTTTTGGTCCCCTTCCTAATCACGTAAGTGGGCTTTTGAATCTAAATGTACTCTCTTTACGTTCAAATTTCCTAAATGGGACACTGCCATCTTGGTTGTTCAATTTGCCATCTTTGGTAAGGTTAAATCTTGGTGATAATCAATTTATTGGTGAGATTGGTGAATTCAAATCCAATTCGTTGGAGTATCTTCATTTGGAATATAATAAGCTACATGGCTCTATACCTAGGTCACTACTGAACTTGCCCAATCTCTCAACTTTATACCTTCGTAACAATCAACTTGTTGGTCCCCTACCTGTTCACATAAGTAGTTTGAATCTAGTTGAGCTCGATTTAAGTTCAAATTTCCTAAATGGAACACTACCATCTTGGTTGTTCAGTTTGCCATCTTTGGTGGAATTAAGCATAGCTAGTAATCAATTCATTGGTGAGATTGGTGAATTCAAGTCCAATTCATTGGAGTATCTTGATTTGGGTTATAATAAGCTACAGGGCTCTATACCTAAGTCAATATCTAGATTTGTTAACCTTACTTATCTATCTCTCTCATCAAATAATTGGAGTATTATGTTGGAGTTAGAAATGATTTCAAAGCTCAAAAATCTCTACAATCTTGATTTTTCAAATAACTTAGTTAGCATCAACAATAGTGTCACCTATACTTTTCCCAGTCTTCAACAGTTGAACTTGTCTTCTACCAACATTAGTGAATTCCCAATTTTTTTAAGAACAAAAACAAATTTACGATACTTAGACCTTTCCAAGAACAGAATTAATGGTCAATTTCCAAGATGGATAGGAGATGTGGGGAGGGATTCGTTAAATTTTCTTGATCTTTCTCACAACTTGCTTCAAGGATCATTTCCCAATATAAGTTTTCTTAGGCTGGCATATTTGTTCTTCTCCAATAACAAATTAACCGGAGAAATCCCTTCTTCAATTTGCAATGCAAGTTCCCTTGAAGTTCTAGACTTGTCTCATAACAACTTAAGTGGTATAGTTCCTAAGTGTTTGGTAAACTCTAGTGGCCTCTCAGTGTTGGATTTGCGAATGAATAGCCTTCATGGTACCATCCCTGCAACATTTTCCAAGAGAAATCATTTTAGGAATATTAACCTTAATGGAAATCAATTGGAAGGGTCATTGCCAAGATCTTTGGCAAATTGTAGGAAGTTGGAAGTTCTAGATCTTGGTAGTAATAAGATAAACGGAACCTTCCCTTATTGGTTGGAAGGTCTTTTAAATTTGCAGGTTCTTGTCATAAGATCAAACAAATTTCAAGGTTGTATAGGTGAACCTAAGACCAAATTTCCTTTCCCAAATTTGCGAATCCTAGACATCTCTAACAATGAGTTTAATGGTTCTTTGCCAATAAATTATTTCAAACATCTGAAAGCCATGGCAAATGTGGATGAAGGAAAAGTTGCATTGAAATATATGGGAGAGGGGTATTATCAAGATTCTATGAATGTGATGATGAAAGGGTTGTATATTGAGTTGGTGAGAATCCAAACTGTCTTCACGACCATTGATTTTTCAAACAATAGTTTCAGAGGAGAGGTGCCAAAGATAATTGGGAGGCTAAAATCACTCAAGGGGCTCAACTTTTCTCACAATAACCTTACAGGTTATATTCCATCATCATTTGGAAATTTGACCAATATTGAATGGTTAGACCTCTCTTTCAACAAGCTTATCGGGGAGATTCCTAGGCAATTGGCAGATATACCATGGCTTGCAGTTTTAAATCTGTCACATAACCAACTTATAGGGCACATACCTTCAGGAAAGCAATTTGATACATTTGGTAATGATTCATACACTGAAAACCTGGATTTATGTGGATTTCCGTTGTCAAGAACATGCAACAGCCTTGAGGTAAAGAAACCACCACCATTGACCTTACAACAAGAAGACAATTTAGAGCCAAAAAATGGGTTTGGTTGGCAAGCTGTATCGATGGGTTATGGATGTGGAGTGATATTTGGAATGTTGATGGGATATCTTATGTTTAAAATTGGAAAACCAAAGTGCATTGTGAGGATGGTCATGTTAGAGCAACATATCTTGCTTAGAAGGTTGAAAAAGAATGCCCAAAGACGTGGTGGAAAAAATAACTAGTCAAAACAATTTGTAGGTGGTTTTGCTAGAGTTATTAAAGAATTTTCCAAGGCATGTGGTACTATGTTGTAATTTGTGGAAACCACTTTGATTTTGTAAAATGGTTGGGACTATATGTAGAATGCATCTGTTGTGAGTCTATGTAGATCATGAGGTTTTCAATCAAGGGAGATTCTGGATGTGCCGGAATCTGACTTCCACTGCAAAGAAGAAATTGACTCCAAATCTGACACAAATATCGAAGCCCAGTAGAAAGCGGAGCACTCCTCTAGCCCCGTCCATGTGGCAGGATTAGGATAAAGAAGAAGCCTTTCTAAATACTCACTTCTTTGTCAACCTTATTCACTCTCTTTTGCTTCATTTTTTAAAGAATGGAGACAGCACAGAATCAACCTTCTTCATGGTCCCCAAAGACACAGGGTACCATTCTTTGCCAAGGTATGCCTCCTCTTTAGTTGCATCTTTGGGTGGCTTTGTTACTTTCTTCTATCTTTTTCTATAAATTCAAAGGGAAATCAAGATGCCAGGCTTTGTAATTATTATTTATAAATAAGTGTTTGATTTATTTATTTTCATGCAGCTGGTTGGCATTGTTGTTGTTGAAGTAATTGGTAAGCCCAAGATCTCTTTCCTTGCAATTTGGTTTTCTGTCATTATAACATTTGTCTTTTATTGATCTGATTTGTTTGCCCAGTAAGGTTCAAGGTTCTTGCATCCGATGTTTCAAAACATATCAATAACCTTTATGCTCTTGAATAGATCAAGACCTCTACGGCTAACACTAAGGTCCTATTTCTCTCTTTCTTGATTTTTATGGTTGGGTTATGTACCATATCCTCATATATTAAAATTTTGCCTTTTGTTTTTCATTTCCATTTTTTTATTCTTTAGTGAATGCATTTCTTAATGTTTAACATTTTCTATCTATGTTGAATGTGAATATTGTCGTTTTTTATTGAAAAAAGAAAAAAGGAAATTCAACTTGGTTGAAGATTCATAATGATATTGAGATTGTATTGTAAAATATTACCATGTTAAATTACCAATTCTTCCAAAATCTTAAACTATTAGAAAATTGTCAATTTAATCATTTAACCATATTCTAACTAGTATCATTTCTCAAGAGGCTATGGCAATTAAGTCATGGTGACTAATAAAATCCCAGGTATATACCTGGTACCAAGTGTCAAGTTTGAGGAGACATTAAGGCCTGTGTGAGGTTGTTAGTGAATAGTCATGTTGTCAATTGGGCGTGGGGGCATTTCTCTGATTTTGATCATAGGTGTAATTGAGGGTTTTAGTTTGATTCTTTGTAAGGTTAGTTGCAGCTTCTATTTAGTTTCCTGCTTGCTCTGTTTTTGTTGTTCGATGTTGCAGCTTTGAGCTGCTGGAGTTTGCTGTTTGTATGGTTTGTTTCTTTGATAAATTCATTCATTCATAAAATAATAAAAAAAAAAAAGAAAAAAAAGAAGAAGTTACAGTTATCTATGATTTTCCTTAAGGACCTTGATTATATTTTCTCACTTAGTTTATACATTGCCAAACAATCTACAACGAAATTGTGCATTCAAACCTGAATTCCTTCACTTAGTTGAACTTCTTTGTTCTCCAAAAATTGGGCTGACGTTTTAAATTTGCTAAAGGTTTTGACTCAAAGGCCATATTTGATAAAAATCCCAAGCCTAGATATACTGCCTAAGCCGCAGATACATTGTTCATCTCCTTTCAAAATAACTACTTACGATCTCACTTCAGTGATCGGATAACTGCAGAAGATTAAGATATTTCCATTTTGTGTTTTGGACTTCAGTGCAGACACTTTTCCCCATATTCCTTCTTTCAATTATACATTGCACGTAACTCATTGTTCCACTCCATTTTCCAACTTATATGACTCTTCCACTACTAATTTATTTTGTTTCTCAAATCAAAGAGTTTCTCCCATAAATGTTTGCTTTGCATGTTCTAAAACCTATTATTTGTCGTTTCTCGAATCGAAATTAGATCTATGTTTCATTTCTTCTTGGCAAAAGTCAAGGTATGTGCTGCCTTCTATTTTCTTTTGTCCTTTCTATTCTTTAAATAGTTCTGTTGTCTACTTGAATATCAAGTAAGTATTTGCTAAACAAGAAGCTGCATATATAATCTCTAAAACACCCCCCCCCCCCTTCTCCCTCCCATAAATTTTGATTTTTGTTACATTCATGCAGAGTGTTTGATAAAATACCTGAGGGTTTTGTTCTTTTTATTAGAATTTGATATTGATAACATACCTTCTATTTCATCTTGCCAGCCCCTAATAGAAATTTCAATATATATGAGGTTTGAATCAAAATGGAATCATTTAATTTTGTTGAAGAGAAAATACAATGAATGATAGGATGATATTAACTATACCTTTAACTTTTGTGATTTCATTCTACTATAAATCTCCACATGGAATGAAGTCTCAGGTTAATTAAGCTTTACTCCACTTTATTGCATTTGAGCCATTTGCACAGCAGTGTGCTCCTAGGAACCATTTGAGTCATTTACACAGCAGTATGCTCTTAGGAACCATTTGTGGTGTGTGATAAAGAAAGTAGTGAAAGCAAAATACATGGATTTTGTTGGGAAGGAAGCACTTAATTGTTCAGGCATCCAACAACTAAACTATGGTGCTTCTTTATGTCATAGAATGGTGAAAATTACCCTTAGCGAAATATATATTTCTTCAACTCATGAATTTGAGAATCCACTTGATGCTTTTCTGAATGTTCTTTGATTCAATGTTTTTTTTTTTTTTTTGCTGCTCACAATTTGGATGTTATGGAAGCAATGATTCACTTATTTTGTGTTAGTACTATTCTTAGTTATGAAAGAAAAGAAAAAGGTTGATGGGTTTTAAATATTTCGCATAGAATTATTATCTTATTTATAGTTTTAAATTTGATTAATATCAATTTAGTACATAGACATGAAGGTGGAAATGAAAGTGCTTGATGCTCTTTTTTAAAGCTCTCCGATTTATTATTTTTCTGCTGCTTACTATATCAATGTTAAGGACTTAGATGACAAACTTATTTTTGTATTGATACTATTGTTTAGGACTTAGATGACAAACTTATTTTTGTATTGATACTATTGTTTTAGTTGTGGGGAAAATTTGATGGGTTTTCTATATCTGTGTTTGCAATTCACGGAGGGATATTGCTTCACTAGATGTGAAAGGTTATGTTAAGCTACCTATGTTCAATATTAAGATTTCTAGTTTCCCTTTATATCCCCTGTGGAGTACAACAGCAAAGTGGAACCATGACATGCTCAAGGAGTGCACCTCCTTCATTGAAATATTTGATTTCATTTTTGCAGGAAATAGGGAGCCAGATTTGTTTGCTGTCGTCATCTGGTCACTGTGGAACCGGTGTAACAACCTCCACCTTGGCAAGCCAGCCCTGCCTCTCGACAAGGTGCTGGATTTTGCTTGGGAGCGCCTGAATGAGCAGCCATCCAGCACATCAACTTCTTCGAATCCTCAACAACACCCAGCAGCAACATGGATTGCACCTGAGGCCCACGGCTTCAAAGTCAATTTTGATGTTGCAACATTCGCCGACGATGACACTGCTGGATTAGGAGTGGTGATCTGAAATGATGCAAGCTTGGTTACGGCTTCGCTTACTCAAAAAATTCCCATGCCATCCTTGGTTATTGAGGTTGAGGTTTTGGTAGCAAGGAGAGCATTGGAGCTTGGTTTAGACAATATAATACTTGAAGGCGACTCAGAAATTCTTCTCAAGGCCTTGAAGAATGGTGGCAGCAGGCTATCCCACTATGGACACCTTACATCAGATATTTTTTTTCCTTATTTCGCACTTCTCAACTCTTAAATTATCTTTTGTATGAAGACACTATAATAGGCTAGCGCATTCTTTAGCAAGGAGAGCGTCCATCCCTCCTCAAATGTTCGTCTAGATGGAAGAAGTACCACTAGACCTTGTTTCTGTATTCTTGGCTGATTTGAACAGCCTTCCTAATTAGATGGGGATGCTGTATTCGTATTTAGTGAAGGAAAACTTGTCTCTTGGAATCCTGAGAGCAAAGAGTTTAAGGATCTTAGGATGATTGGAGATCACAATACTTTTATTGATTCTTACATTGAGAGTCTAGTTTTGCTTGACTAGGCTGCCAACGGTCCAGTTACATACTAAGGAGAATAGGTAAGATGCATTTCATGTTTAATTTTTTTTAATGGTTTTTCATTTTGTTCTTTAGTTATACTTGGTACTGATAATATCATACATTATTTAGATATGAATATGACACTGTTTTATAAATTCTAATTATTGTTGATTCATTACCTTAGTCAAGTGGCTTTATCTTTACAATAAATAGCTTATCAAGGTTGTGGTCACTGTCGGTTATATTGAGGTGATAGTCTAGTCGATAGCATATATACTTAAAATTGTTTGTCCTCAATTCAAATTTTGTTTAATGTAATATTTTATTACTTAAAAAAGGAAGTGGTCAGCGTTGCTAATCAAATTTGAGCATGCTTATTTATCAAGCCAAGTTCATGTTTCCTGCCACTTATAATCTACAAAATATAGATAGATGTACTCAATTGTTTCTTTATTAGAAAATTTTATGGCGACCACTTTTAACTCCTTGTTTTCACACTTACACTAAATGCTTTTCATGTTCTCCTTGTATTATTTATTCAAAAAGTTTCTCATTTTGTCAAATGTAATCTGTTTAATCTAAAGATTTTGCTTGTACATTTTAATTTTTCTATTGCCTTAAATGCCTATCTTCTTACTGAAAATCAATGAGAAGGTAGGTCTCGAGCTGGTATTGCTCGCTTTGGGTGATTAAGAAATAAGAACTAAAAATGACCTGTTCATACCTCCCAAATCTATTTTGTTGTCTTTCCTTCCTTTGTATGATTTGCATCATTGTTTTTACTCCCAATGAAGTAGTTATGCCTAGGTGTATTGTTTTGTTGACTTTATTTCATACCATTGTTTTTCTTTTCTCTCTCTTAATCTTTTGTTGATGAGTTAGTATTTTCCTATTACACAATTGTTTGACTGTGTAAATTTTTTTGACCCTTTTTGTTCATCATCATGAACATAAAGTGGTTTACTTCAATAAAGAAATTCTACTTGCTTATTAGGAAAAGAAAAATTGCACAATTGTATGAAGTGGAAGTCAAAGGCTAACACTAGTGAAAACAATAAAGAGAAAAACTATGTAAATAGAAGACATCAGCTTAAAACTACTATGGTTTACCTAACAACTAGTTCTAGCGGCTGGGGTCAGTTGCCCATAGGTTTTACTGGCTATAAGGAAGCCCAAAGGACTCTTCTTTAGAAACGTTCCCTAGGTTATCAAAAAGAAAAAAGCATCAGTGGAGTTGTGCCTCTTGCTAAATCATTTGAGTAGCTAGTTGGAAATGTATGAATATGTCATCAACAATATAAGGGGACTTTCTGTCCTTCATTTCATTGTCAGAGTTTTCTTTCTTTTTTCTTTTCCCCATAAATACTTCCTTTACATTAGTATGAAATTTGGATGTCGAAGTAGGATTTGTGAATGTGTGAATCTTTGTGGATGTTTGTATGTGCTATCACTTCCAATCTGCATCTTACTGCTTTTTATAACTCACTCTCTCTATGGAGACCAAACTTTGCAGTGAAGATTAAGACTTTCTATTCACAATGTCATTACTCTTATTCACACTATATTCTTCCAATGACTGTATAAGATGGTATGCAATGGACAATTTCAAGAATTCCCATAGACATATTCTTTTATCTTCAGTTAAAAATTTAGCATTCAGTCAAGATCTCCAAGCTCATGAGTCATGCCTGTATAACCTGTGGGGACTGTTACCTAGTTTCTGTTGCCAGCCATGGTTTTGTTAAAGGGAGATTGATTTCTGATAATCTAAAAATTAGATAGACTAGGAGGGTGAAAACTTGGTCTGTAGACTTTAAAGTTGATATGAATAAAGTTTATGATGGACTTAGCTGGGACTTCATTTTGGATATGGTTGAAAATTTTAATTTTAGTCCTCATTAGATCAAATTGATTATGAAATGCATCTGTGAAGTTTCTTATCAGATTCTACTTAATGGTTCCCCGGGTTAAACTTCTTTTCGCTCAATGTGGCTTAAGGGGATTCACTTTCGCCATTATCTCGTGTCTGGCCTTATTGGAGGGATAGTTCCAAGGCATTATAAAGGGGTAATGAATGCAAGAAGTCTGGATCCTATTTCTCATCTATTGTTTGTGATGATTGCATTACTGTTGTTCAAGGTACTAATGATATTGCAAGATGGTGTTTTGAAAATTTTGGCACTGTGACCTTTCTGATAGAACTGGATTGCTCAATACGGAGGATAAGGGCTGTCTTCTATCACTTTTGATAATAATAATAATATGAAGCATTAATATGTAAAGTTAAAGAATGCAGAATATAGTGAAGGAAAGTAAAAAATAATAAACAGAAAGGAAAAACCTTAGGGTTTACCAGGTTTACCACCTAAGGGCGCTTGAAATCCCCACGAAGTTAAGAAAATTCTTGATCACAAAATTGTTATTCAAAATGCAATGCCTTGAACTATTCCTAGCACCTCTTTATAAATTTTGAAATAAAGAGGTGGTGCTTCTTGCATCAGCCAACCTCTTTAGGCCATTATTTAGCTTTCCGAATGCATATCCACATCATTCATATGTAGAGGTGCTTTTCACATTTTTGACAAGAAGTTGCACCCTTCCACGCGCCCCCCCCCACCCCCCCAACCTCAAGATTTCACCAAATGTTAAGTATTTGAAATCTTTCTGTATCAATTTTTAATTTGTTTCTGAACTTTTGGAGAATTTAACCTTTTTAGTTAAATTGTTTTTGGGGTTGGCTTGGACGAGAATGTTGGTCTGCCTAAGCTTGTGTTTTGGTTACTCAAACATGTGTATTTGCCACTTGTGTCTCAAATAGAACTTAAAACTCCTAGTGTGTTTGATACGGTGCCTTTGGTTTGGTGTTGATCTGCAATTGGTTGTTTGATCTGATTTGATGACCAACTATTATGGTTAAATACAATCTTGTGTGTGTGGTATATGGAGTAGTCATATGAAATATTAGAATTAGAGCATCTGTTAGGACTTTTAAAGGTTATTATTATTATTATTTTGGGATATCGTTCACTTTCATGTATTATCCTAATGTTCTCTTATTTTTCGTACTATGCATTTTGCTTCATGTCTACACCTTCTTTTTTTGTGCATAAAATGTGCTTACATGCTAAAAAATTTTGGGTAGAAAGGATTATTGGCAAGTACAGTTACTGGGCATCAATTTGCTGAAAGGTTAGACTGCTTATTTATGTGCAATTGTCTTGTTAATAAAAATAGTGGTCACATGGAACAATTATATGAGTTTAACTAGAAAACTTTTATTTTTTAGTTTATATTTTTTATGAGTCTTCAAGGGCACAAGAAAAGTGCTTTGAGTTTTGAGATTAAAATGGTGTTGATATATGGTTTGCATGTAACTGCTCATATCTTGTCAGTGCATATGATCTCTACGGATGATGGGTTGGTGAACCCATTATTACACATTTTATGAGACGTGCTTTGATGAATCCAAGTAAATATTGGTAGCCAATGAATACAGGTTTCATTTAGAATGATTTGGAGATGATGATGATGAAATTTGTTGTGGAAGATCCGGCTGTGATATGAATGCAGCTCATATTTTGACTAATGAATTTGAAAAAATTTACTGGAGGAGGGAGAAGTACCATCATCCCAATTTTCAAAAACATGTATTAATTCTTACCGAATTCTATTCCTCCGTGCTTAGGCTGCCAAAAGGTCATCTTCAAGGGCAGGTCCTAGACTCCTAGTTTGTTTCCCAATGTAAATAGTTAATACTTAAATTCAATTAGTTGTTTTGCTATAAGCTAATTTGAATAAGGTAAATTTGTTGAGAACAAGTACAGCAGCTATTTATTTTTTATGACAACCGAATTTGTACTATTTATATGCTTTGATTTTGGTAAGAAATATTATTTATAAGTAAAATGGTTTATTGTATTAATGTGTCTATTTCTCCAATTTTATTTATGTGGTAATATTCCTTGGTTTTATTGACAGTTTGACCATTATGCTGTGCTTAGTTATACACTGGTATTTTTCGTAGTCTATTTTGCTTATAGTTGCCTATGCTTGTGCAGGGGAGGATCTTAGGGACTTCTTAACGTTAAGAGAAGCAAATATCTTTTGTGGGATGTCTAGAAAAGAGGAGCTTCCTGTCGTACAATTTTGAAAGAACTTTGGGCCCGTTTGGTAAGAGATTTCTAGTAATGTTGTTTAAGTGAAACAACTTTCAGCTGTTATCAAGCAATGTAGTTTTGACTTTGTAAATTCTTTACTTGCCCTCGAAAGTTCTGACTCTACATAATAGGTGATCAATGAGTAGTAGAAGTTTGAACCTTCTTGCCTTAAAAGAGCAAATACATGATGGAAGAAAGTCCTTCCTCTCAAACTACCATGGCCTAGATGGTAACTAGAAATAGACTAAATCTAAATGATAGTTTTCCAAAAAATGAGCTTCCAAGTAATGTTTAGGTCATCTGTTCGCATGTTAGAATTGAGTAATTAATATTCAATACATTGCAGTTGTTTATGTGCCGCACTGATAAATTAGTAAAACACTGCCATTTATGTTTGTATCTTGTACTTTTTGTTTGTAGCTGAAATCTCGTATGTAGTTAAAAGAATATAGTACTTAAATTTACTGATTTTATGATCCTACTAATGAGGGCAACTCTGACCATGCAAGTTTTATGTCAATTTCTATTTGCAATTTGGCTCAGATTTTTCATTGTGGTAGATGTACAAGTTTTGTTAGTAACAAGAAACTTATTTTCATTTGATGTCTACTAAAAATTGGTTGAATTGCTTTGTAAGTGTAATGGATCTGATCTACTATAATTGCTAGGAGACGAAAGAGGACACTTACACTTGGTTCATTCTCATTTTTTAAGTTTATGCTGTTAAAGGATCAGCAGGGTTGTGCCTCTTGGTAAATCAATTATAAGCGGCCTTGTTGTAAAAATTTGCTATGTCCTCAACAATATAAAAGGAACTTTCTATTCTTCATTTTGATTTCTAGAACATTTTCACAACAAATCATAAGTAGTAGGATGGTAATAATTGTTACGAGTGGTAGGATGATTTAGCCCAATTATTTCTATGGAAACCTTGTGTGAGAAAGTTTCTCCAACTTCCTTCTTCCAATCTCACCTGCGATACACACTCTGTTTTTGTGTTTGGATTTGATCCCAAATCTAATGATTATAAAGTGGTCAGGTTTGTCAGCTTACTGGGTACTCAACCCGTGGTTGAGGTCTACTCACTCTCCACTGATGAATGTCCAAGTCTGGGAATGCTCCAACCAGACCTAGTTGGCTTTAGGAGGAACGGTGAGGTTGTATTGGAAAATGCTAAAAGAGAACTCATCTTGTGGAATCCAGATAGCCAAAAGATTAAGAATCTTAAAATTAATGGATTTCATAATACTTTTGTTGGTTCTTATGTTGAAAGTCTAGTTTTGCTCAACAAAGTTGCCGATGGTGTAGTTACATACTGTGGGAAAATGGAAAATTTGTAAGATGCATTTCATGCTTATTCTTGTGTGGTTTTTCATTTTGTTCTTTATATATACTTGACGTTGATCTCATTGCTTATTGATTGCATTAATGGCTTAATCTTCAGGATAAATATCTTATTAAGGTTGTGGTCACTCTCAATCATATTGAGATGATAGTTTAGTGCATAGCATGTATACTTAAAATTGACTGTCCTCGTTTCAAATTTTCTTTAATATAATCATTTATTACTTATAAAAAAATTGCACTTATAGTTCTTAAATTCTTGCAGTACCTCATGCAATCATGGTCAGTGATGAGCCTTAAATGAGTAACAGACACTGAACAAAAGAAAAGATTCAACAAAGCTCTTTGATGATGTATAGTTTCTTAGTATTGAATTAACTTATTATGTCAAAATGGATTGTAGTTGTTTTATGTTAAACTCCTTTTGTGGCTACACCATTGTTATATTTGTATTTTTCGATGATTTGTAGTTTGGTTTCAGTGTATTTGCAATAATGGTTAAGCATTTTATTTTATTTTCAATGCTTGCATTGTGATGAAGATTCTTGCCAATGTAGTGTGTAAACAAGGATACACTGCCCAGTTGTGTTAATTGTTTTCTTGCTTGGTCAACTAGATGCCTGTTACACCTGTCTAAAAGCACTAGTATTGGTAGTGCTAAAAAAGTGGTTTCAGCCCAACTAGTTTTGTAAATAGTTTTAGTATCAACTTTAGGAATGTTTTATTTTCGGAAATCAGGAAGCTCATTATCTTCAACAGTGTGATCTTCTTCATTTACAATATCAGGAGGACAACCAGTCCTGGAGCTGACAGAGGAGTTGGATCTCCACAACTTATCCATACTATCCTAGGTTCAACACTCAGTTATCATGTTTTTCTCACAACTGTTGCATTTCGTAACACATACCCTAAGCAACCCTATACTACACACATGCCTTACACGCCCTTTCTTGGCTCAAACGGGCCTTACAGTCAAGTTTTGGAAATTCACTTTACGTCTAGGGTGGCACCAACGACAGTAAGAAGGGAACACAACAACGGAGCACCAAAGGTTCGGGTAAGCACAGACAAGAGGCAAAGACACAATAACACTATCACCAGCCAGAAAAGAATGGCTCTGATACCATAAAGGGGGAAGGGAACGCACAGCTTAAGGGGAAGAGACGGAAGCACATTATAATATATGTTGAAAGTAATGTAAGCTAATAATATAGAACAACAATAGTAAGACGATAGAACCGGCCAAGCAGTATATATATATCAAAACAATTTAAAGTAAATGAAAGCAATTTAAAACCATCCGGTATGGCGATTGTAAAGTTGTTATTTACAACTATGTATTTTGTTGGCTTTTATTCCGTGCCAAATTTGATTGTAATTAATTTCAATTGTTTATACCCTGTATTTATTGTGGGATTTGTTGTAAGGGTTGTGTGATAGAGAGAGTGTGTGAAGACTTAAACATTTGGAGGTTGAAGGATTCTCGCGGGTATGTCGCGACTTAGCTTCCCGCGAAGTGAAACATGTGCCATGCACATGTTGGAATGCGAAGAGTCAGGCCAGGTGGAGACAACTGTATCTCGCGAGTATCTCGCGGATAAGCCTTCCCGCGAGACACCCGCGAGACAATCTGTTCTGCCAGCCTGTACTGACTGACTCACACTTTTTGCACCTATCCTATATATACCCTCATTACCCACAAATGTTGAGGCATGCTTTAGAGAGAAAACCCTAGCCAAACACATTGGGAATTAGATATTGTCATCCCCACCTTTCTCTATACACTTGCTTATGGTATTTCCTTAACTCTTCCCTCTCCATTTCCATATCATTGAGAGGTTGATAACCCAAACACTTACCTCACCCTTTGAGTGTGTTGAGTGACATTTTGGTGCTACTGAGAAGTATTGGAAGAAGCCTGGAATGGCAGATGCAACATGAAGCTTGTTGCGAGATCTGGAGAGCTAGACAAAACACGGTTCCGAGAAGCTTTGTTGGAGTAGGAGCTTGGAGGGCTTAGGTGCATCGGGTAGATTAGGCTTGGAGGGTCTCTTGCTAACCCATGTATCCCAACTGATTGTCTAGTGGATCGATTTCTGCTTGGAGGGTGGCAGAGAGGTTTTTCGTCGAATTCTTCGGTTTCCTCTTCGAAAACACGTCTTGGTGTTTTCTATGTTTGCATCTTTTTTCCCTACTCTTTTATATTCCATTATACTGCTGTGTTGCTTAGTTTATGGATTAGAGTAGCGTATTTGTTCATCCGCTCGCATTTACACTATTCCACACTTTGTATTAAATTAGTGTAAAATCTATCGAGCCGTAACTTTTATTGGGGGTCTAAATTGCTCTTGTGTTTTCAACACATTTCTGAGCTTTTAATTGGTATCAGAGCGGGTACACTTGATGTGGTTTTAATACCTAAGTGTGATCCTAGACCCCTTGGTGTGTTTTTGAAAAAGTGATTTAGTAAAAACCACCATGAAGGATTGTAAGAGTGATTGTGAAAATGACTCAATGAGCATATTTGAAGACTGTTCCAGTAATGCGCTCTTAGAGTTGCTTTAATCAAAGAAAAATGCTAGAATTTTCTGTCACATGCTGAAATCCTTAGTTCATAGGAACCATGATATACATAACAGCCTATGTGAGTCAAAGTCCTTAGTCTATGAATATGAGAGAAGAAATAGACAGTTATGTGATAAACTTGATCGTTTAAAAAGGAAACTTCACTCATCCATGAATGAAATAAGGAAAAATGATTCGTGCTTTAATGGTCAAGAGTGTCTCTCTCATGCATGTCTTTTTGTTCATACTGCATTGAAAGTGTTTAACTCATGTTTGTGGTATCTCGATAGCAGGTGCTGAAGGCATATGACTAGAGAAAAATCTCTGTTCAAAACTCTTAAAGAGAAGGAAGATGGATTTGTGACATTTGGAGATGGTAGTCATTCACAGGTTCTTGGAAAGGGAACGGTGGATATTCCGGGACTGCCTTTGCTGACTGATGTGCTGTATATTAAGGGATTAAAAGTGAACTTGCTGAGTATCACTCAGATTTGTGATGAGGATTTCTTAGTCCAATTTTCAAAGAAAGGGTGTCTAATCTTGAATGAAGGAGGTGTTCAAGTTCTGAAGGGACTAAGGACCACCGATAATTGTTATGGAGTTATTCCCAAACCCAGCATAGCTTGTCGGAGTGCTCGGGTAAATCTCTTAGAGTTGTGGCATCAACGGCTTGGACATGCAAATTACAAACAAATGACAAAAGTCTCGAAACTTGAGGCTGTGGTTGGTCTACCTAAGTTTGGGAAAATTGAGAAGAATGTTTGTGGTCCATGTCAATTGGGAAAACAAACAAAGTCAAGCTATCCTAAAGTGAATGCGGTCGCAACTTCTCGCTCGTTAGAATTACTGCATGTGGATTTGATGGGTCCTACAAGAACAGAAAGCATGGGTGGAAAGCGCTACATTATGGTGGCAGTAGACAATTTCTCAAGGTACTCTTGGGTGGACTTTCTTAGAGAGAAATCGGAAGCATGTGACAAGATGGAAAAATTGTGCAAGAGACTGATGAATGAAAAGGGAGTACCCATCATTAAAATCAGGAGTGACCATGGGAAAGAGTTTGAAAATGCAAAGTTTGAAGAATTTTGCAATAAACACGGTATCAAGAAGGAATTCTCAGCTCCAAAGACTCCATAACAGAATGGAGTAGTTGAAAGGAAGAACCGGGTGATTCAAGAAATGGCTCGAGTAATGTTACTCAACAAAAACCTTCCACAGAAGTTTTGGGCTGAAGCTGTGAACACTTCATGCCACATTGGGAATAGGATTTACTTTCGATCAGGAACGAAGAAGACATCGTATGAAATTTGGAGAGAAAAGAAGCCGAAGGTGAAATATTTTCAAATATTTGGGAGCAAATGTTATATTCTCAATGATAGAGAGAATCCCAGAAAATTTGATGGTAAAAGTGATGAAGGGATATTTCTAGGTTATTCACTAAATAGCCGAGCATATAGGATGTTCAATAAGCGCACTAAGACGGTAATGGAGTCAATAAATGTGGTCATTGATGACACCATATTTGAAAAGGAAAGAGATGATGGTGAAAGATCGATCCTGAAGAAGGGGGAGGTTGAGAACAATATGTCACAAGATGATGATATTGAGATAGAATCACTAGAAAAAGAGTCCACATCTCCTATACCAAGAAAGGAGACTAGATCAACACAAGGGCCCTCTAGCCCTCTCACCCCTCCGGAAGTTCAACCTCCGATCTCTCGAGATGAAGAACCTTCTACCTCCAAGAGACCGTCATCAAGGGTAACTCTCAATCATCCATCAAGTAATATCATTGGTGATGTAAATGAGGGTCTTCGTTTGAGAAAAGGTCCAAAATACAGTGCGAATCATGTGACGTACAATTGTTATCTTGCTCAATTCGAACCCAAGAAGGTAGAGGAAGCTCTTAGAGACGAGAATTGGATAGAGTCCATGCATCAAGAGCTACATCAATTTGTTAGAAATGATGTATGGGAATTGGTTCCAAGGCCTAAATATACCCATGTGATCGGCACCAAGTGGATCTTCTAAAACAAAACTGATAAGGATGGTGAGGTTGTCCGAAACAAGTCTAGGCTGGTAGCTCAAGGATGTACTCAAGTGGAAGGCATAGATTTTGATGATTCATTTGCACCAGTAGCTAGAATAAAGTCGATTCGTATTCTACTGTCTATAGCATATGTTATGGATTTCAAACTGTATCAAATGGATGTGAAAAGTGCATTTCTGAATGGCTTTCTAAATGAAGAAGTTTTTGTTGAGCAACCAAAGGGATTTCAAGATCCTCACTTTCCAGATCATGTGCTAAGGTTGAAGAAAGCATTGTATGGGCTGAAGCAAGCACTAAGAGCCTGGTATGATCATCTCACAACATACTTGTTGGATCGTGGATTCAAAAGAGGCCAAGCTGATGGAACATTGTTTGTAAAGAGAGATGAGAAGTCTCTTCTAGTGGCTCAAGTATATGTGGATGATATTGTCTTTGGATCCACAGTTGATCATTTGGCTCATGAATTCTTCGAAGAAATGAAAAGGGAGTTTGAGATGAGTATGGTGGGGGAGCTGAACTATTTCCTAGGGCTTCAAGTGAAACAACGGAGAGATGGGATATTCATATCTCAAGAGAAATATGCCAAAAATCTTGTTAAAAGATTTGGACTAGACTCTAAGAAACACACTTCCACTCCAATGAGCTCCTCATCAAAGCTGAGTCGAGATGCAGCAGGTATAGAAATGGATCCAACGCTCTATCGAAGCATGATAGGCAGTCTCTTATATCTCACTGCTAGCAAACCAGACATTGCCTTCAGTGTAGGCGTATGTGCTCGATTTCAGGCAGCCCCCAAAGAGTCACATTTAACAGCAGTCAAAAGAATTATCTGCTACATAAATGGCACCTCTGATTATGGAATTTGGTACTCAAGAGATTCAAATGAGTACTTAGCCGGATATTTTGATGCTGATTGGGCCGGTTGCATTGATGATAGAAAAAGTACTTCCGGTGGATGCTATTACCTTGGTAACAACTTGGTATCATGGATGAGCAAAAAGCAGAATTCAGTTTCTTTATCAACAGCCAAAGCTGAATACATTGCTGCTGCAAGTTGCTGTGCTCAGTTACTATGGATGAAGAAGCTTCTTCATGATTATGGAATCACTCAAGACACGATGTGTGTATATTGTGATAATACAAGTGCCACAAATTTGTCAAAGAATCCTGTTCAACACTCGAAATCAAAACATATCGAGATTCGGTATCATTTCATTCGAGATTTGGTGGAGGAAAGGACTGTGTACTTAGAGTTCATCAACACTGAGAATCAAAAGGCAGACATATTTACTAACCTCTAGATGGCCCAAAGTTTGAATCTTTGCGTAAGACCATCGGTGTCGATATCATTCCCTGAACTCTATTTCTTGTGTGAACCTATACTACTCTTTGTTGCATACTTGTTGTTGTGGTTCCACTTGTTTTGTTTCTAGAAGTTCCTCCTTTATCTGTTTTTGGTTTGTTCCAGCTGTTTTCTTGTTGATTTTACTTTTCTTGCTCTGTTTTGGGTGTGTTCAAAAAATTCAAAAACCCATAAAAAAAATTGAAAAATCTCAAAAGTTTGATCACTTATTTTATTTTGTGTATGTCAAATGTGAGTTTGGCTTAGTACCTTCGTACTTATGGCATAGTGCATTTACGATCTTGGCTTGTCCTGTATGCACTCATTTCTGTGTGGGAGAAATCTTGAACACTATGTGTGACTGTTGTAAATAGATCTTCAAGCTTGTCATGAACGATTGGTCTATAGTCCTGTTGGTCTTGATACTTGCATAGACTTGTGTCTATATCTCTTCCCACTTTATTTTTATATTTTGCAAAAAGAGCTCACCAAATGTAAATCTCCAAATGAAAAGAGATATTGAACTGCAAAAGCCTGTCGCACACACTAGTATTCGACTAAGAAAAAGGGAAAGCGACTCTTCTTATTTTTTTATGGTGCTCAAAAAGCCAAAGGCTAATCATTAATGTTGAAATATCATAAATTTCAAGCACCAATCTCAAAATGAGATGTTCTTGTCCAAACAAAATAAATTGGACCAATTGTTATGCCTTATGCAGAAGCCAAATGAAAAGCTTCTAAGTTTTGTATTCAATGTGTGAGAGGTCATATATACTCATTTCTATAATGGAGATAGTCCACTAGATTTCGTATCAGTTGTGTATGACTCGATTGAATTGATCATTGAAGTTTCGCTCTGGTCTATAGACTACTCCACAGTTGATACTCACACACAACACACAAGACTTTGATTCAATCAATGCCTATCTCATTTGTGTGATTGTATACGTTCAAATGTGATGTGTATGCTCAAAAACTTGTTGATCAAACCCAGAAAGATTTTTGAGTGTTTTATATGTTTTTGGAAGTGATTTTATACTTTCGTGTTTTTGGTTTTTGTTCAAAATGCATTTTTGTGTTCTTCTTTAAAAAAAAAAAAAAAAAAAAAAAAACTGGTTCAGGGGTTGTTTCGCGAGAAGCTCGCAGTTCAAAATGCATTTTTGTGTTCTTCTTTAAAAAAAAAAAAAAAAAAAAAAAAACTGGTTCAGGGGTTGTTTCGCGAGAAGCTCGCGACTTAGAGCTTCCCACAAAAAGGGCTTGAGGGAAATATTTTTTTTATCATGTCACACAGAAACTCTCGCGACTGTATCGCGACCAACGGCTTCTCGCAAAATGCTGATTGGATTTTTCAAAACTCAGACAGAAGTTATCGCGACTGTCTCGCGATTGTTTCGTGACCCAGTGCTTCTCGCGAAAGTTTTGTGCTTCAGTGGCCATCTTCGCGACTGTCTCGCTACTCTCTAACCCACGAAAATCGCGTGTTTTCACTTTTATGTAGCAGATGTGACAGTTTCTCATAAATTTCTCATTTCCCTCGCTCAACCTTTCTCGAACCCTTTTTTTTCAACCAAAATTCAATTTCTATCAAAACCCATCATTTTCAAGCATCTTTTCTGCATTGTCAACTTTAAGGTATGTCTTCTAAAGCATTTTCCTTCAAATTTCTCTTAGTTTATGCAGTATTTTCGTTAGGGTTTCAACATTTTGGGGATTTTCGAATATTTGAATGTTTTTCTATATTGGGTGAAAATTTTTCAAATTCTTTGGTTGGGCTGTGTCCCATTTGTTGTTTGTGCCTCTGTGTTGGCTCCTTGTGGCATTTTGACGTGTTTTTTGGGCATGTTTTCACCATGTTCATGCATTGTTCATACTTAGAGTACACTTGTGCATGCTAGGTGTTTGACAAAATGTCTGAGTGACATTTTTGTGCCAATTGGAATCAAGTGATTTCAATCTATGGGGGTTCACTTCTTTGACCATGTTTCACTCAGTTTGAACATTGGTCATCTGTTTCATACTCTTTGTCCATGTTGAACACACTAGGCACACACCCAGGCACCCCTCATGCATCTGTTGTTGCACTCTCATGCATAAACACACCCACCCACACACATATGCACACACATGCACAGTTACTTAGTTTCTTGTATTGTGTTTATGCATTTAGCATATTGTTTGAAGTTAATTATGTCCTGTTCTATGCAGTTGTACTTTTGTTTTGAAATAACTTGAATCTAATCAAGTTCTGTGTTGTGTGTTGTGTGTTGTGTACTTGTTCTTTCTATGTGTTCTATTGCACAGATGTCTCCATTCAAGACTTCAGTTGTGAAAGGTGGCAGCAACAAAGGGAAAGAGCCAAACATTGATGTTGATGCCGATTCACCTAGACCAAAAAGGGCTCGTTCTTCAACGGGAATCTTTGATCCTAACTTGTTTAGGTCTTATGCTGCTTCTGAATCCTATAAGAATCTCTTTCGGGATGCTTCACTGCTAGTTGAAAGGGGTGTTGATCAGCCATCACTCAAGGACACAAATATACCCATTTGGTTTGCCACGAAAGATTGGAACTATCTTCTTTCCACCTTTGAGGATACATATGAGAACATGGTTAAGGAATTCTATGCCAATGCAATTGTCGTCGGAGAAGAGATAAAATGTTGGGTTCAAGGAAAAAGTTTTTCTGTCACACCAATGTACTTGGTGGAAATTCTACACATTAACTGGCCAATACTCCCCATACTGCTGGTATATGATGAGCTGAACCCAGATGAAGAGTATCTCAAACAGTCTTTAGGAGCCAATTTGGAATTCTCCTCCAATAAGAAGTCAATCAATGTGGCATCCCTTTCTCCCGAATTACAACTTCTCTCAATGATCATGTGTAGCAATCTCTATCCCTTGTCCAGCACTGAATATATGAATCTTGGTTGAGCACTGTTTTTGAGTGATCTGATCACTGACGTAGAGATTGATGTGTGCTCTCATATTTTTCACATTTTGGCAAAAACAGTTGATCGGACTGCTTCAAGGAATTGTATTCCTTTCTGTCGCCTTATTTCACAAATTTTGAAACTCAAAGGTGTCCGTTCATTGGAGGATGAGTGTCCATATCCAAGGCCAAGTCCAATTAACATTCGATCTCTCCATGCGAGTATGAGCCACACCAAGAATAACACCAAGCAAGAATGTCATGCACCGTCGGGAACCTCGAACTCTGCAACTCGTATCTTTGATGACCAGTTCAACAATATCTCCACTGCTCTTCAAGAGATGAGTACAAAGATGTCCGGGCTAGCGACTATCATGTACGCTCACCACAGACGTCTTGATTCACAGCCCACATCACTCCAAACTCAGTTGGATGAAATTCAACGGAAGCTAGAAGACTAACTATTCCATGACAAAAAGGGGGAGATGTTTCATTCGATAGGGGGAGTATGGTGATAAGGGGAGAAGAAGCCACCTGTTCCTGTGTTTGATGTCTTATGCTTACTGCTTATGTTTTAAACAAACTCTGATACTTTGTTTTTATTTCAGTATAATTTCAGTAGTTTTTTTTTGTCTATGCTTTGTAGCATGTCTAGTTTGTGCCCATGTTGCTTTTGTAAGCTTTTAGGGTTTGTTTAATTGCATGTTTGTAGGCTTTTATGGTTTGTGCCATGCATATGCAGTTCCTTGCGTATGCAGCCTTTATGCTTGTGTACTTGATGTTTAATGTCATACATTTTACTTTGATACAACACTCTTGTGCCCTAGTAGGATTGTTCCTAGATGCAAATACTTCGTGTATTTCGCATTGGTTAAGTGTTGGATTTGCAAATGATACTCTTCAAATGAGCTTATCATCTTGCATATCCGGATGTTCATTCCTTATGAGAATGAGCATAGTGATCGCTTTTGTATAGTGATTGTCTGTTTGATCTTGCCATGATCTTGAGTTTCTATTTCTTTTTGCTTGATCATGCTATTGTTTCTCCATATGTTTTTCAAGTTTTTTTTCTGCATACAATGATGTTATTGTGTTGTTGTGTTTCAGGAGATACTTGTTCATATGTTTCAAGAGCTTATCAGAATCTAGAATTAGGTGTGAGTGAGTTTTGCCTTTATTCCCAAACTCACGTTTAAGTCTAGAGTCTGTTTTAGGGTTTTGTCACGGAATAGCCAAATGGGGAGATTGTAAAGTTGTTATTTACAACTATGTATTTTGTTGGCTTTTATTCCGTGCCAAATTTGATTGTAATTAATTTCAATCGTTTATACCATGTATTTATTGTGAGATTTGTTGTAAGGGTTGTGTGATAGAGAGAGTGTGTGAAGACTCAAACATTTGGTGGCTGAAGGATTCTCGCGGGTATGTCGCGACTTAGCTTCCCGCGAAGTGAAACATGTGCCATGCACATGCTGGAATGCGAAGAGTCAGGCCAAGTGGAGACAGCTGTGTCTTGCGAGTATCTCACGGGTAAGGCTTTCCTGCGAGACACCCGCGAGACAATCTGTTCTGTCAGCCTGTACTGATTGACTCACACTTTTTGCACCTATCCTATATATACCCTCATTACCCACAAATGTTGAGACATGCTTCAGAGAGAAAACCCTAGCCAAACACATTGGGAATTAGAGATTGTCATCCCCACCTTTCTCTATACACTTGCTTATGGTATTTCCTCAACTCTTCCCTTTCCATTTCCATATCATTGAGAGGTTGATAGCCCAAGCACTTACCTCACCCTTTGAGTGTGTTGAGTGACGTTTTGGTGCTGCTGGGAAGCATTGGAAGAAGCCTGGAATGACAGATGCAACATGGAGCTTGTAGCGGGATCCGGAGAGCTAGACAAGACACGGTTCCAAGAAGCCTTGTTGGAGTAGGAGCTTGGAAGGCTTAGGTGCATCGGGTAGATTAGGCTTGGAGGGTCTCTTGCTAACCCATGTATCCCAACTAATTGTCTAGTGGATCGATTTCCGCTTGGAGGGCGGCGGAGAGGTTTTTCACCGAGTTCTTCGGTTTTCTCTTCGAAAACACGTCTTGGTGTTTTCTGTGTTTGCATCTTTCTTCCCTACTCTTTTATATTCCATTATACTGCTGTGTTGCTTAGTTTATGGATTAAAGTAGCTTATTTGTTCATCTGCTCGTATTTACACTATTCCGCACTTTGTATTAAGTTAGTGTAAAATCTATCGAGCCGTAACTTTTATTGGGGGTCTAAATTGCTCTTGTGTTTTCAACACATTTCTGAGCTTTTAGCGGTAATCCGTCCAAGGTGGCGGTAGCAATAAGTAGTATAATGAACATAAAACTGAAAATACTTCTTATTGAAAGTAGAGCAAAACACTTACAATAGTAGTAGTAAATACAAGATCTCAGAATAGGTTAATAGTTACAAATCTTGAACCAGTCCTAGTTACAAGGTTTGTAGGGATAGTAGGAACAAGGTAATAGTGGTAGAAACAAGTAAACTTTCTCCCAAAGAAGGCTCTCTAAAAGAAGGGAGTTCTAAGGAGGAAATTCTAAAGAAAGTTCTCAAGAAAACTCTCAAGAAAATTCTAAAGAAAATTTGGATCTCACTTAAGGGATAGCCCCCCCTTAAATAGGCAACATTTAGAGTGAATAGTGTCATGAATAGTAAAAAAAAAATGAACAGTATCGGTGAACAGTGATCTGTGAACAGTAATCCGTGAACAGTAATTTTTTCACTTTTTGTCTTGAAATCTCCAGCAATTGAGGCTTAGGCATAGGCATAAGAGTAGAAGAATTTCTGACTTGGAGAGGACAAAAAGCAAAAGGAACATTTTGAACAAATAGTGGAATATGTAGGAGCTTTATGACTTCTTGAATTTTTGTACGTAGAGTCCATAAGTCATCTTGTTGTCCTTTTGTGCACCATAATTAGGAATCTTCAGAAGCATGGCAAGGCAAGACTAAAGCATGACATGACCAAAGTTTCTTTTTCTTTTTTAATAACTCCAATAGGCTTGTCAGACTCATGGCTTTGCACAGGAATATCACAGCAGGTGCATGGGCTTGTCAGGCGTAGGTACTTCATCATTTGAATATTGCAACATTTTTAGCCATTGTGCAGGGTAGACAAATAGAGAAATCAATCATCAGTCAACTGCAAGAGACCAGGAGTATCTTGACTAAACAGTTGCTGACTGTGGAAGTAACATGGGAAAGCAACTTTATTAGTGAGAACAAGAATTTCAAAATAGTAGTGCTTTAACAATAACCCAAGGGGGCCACAAACTTAATCAGTAGAAGGAGCATCAGATGGGTAACCATCAAAAGGATCAAAAGGACCTTGTGGGGAATCACATGGATGGTCATGGTAAATAGCATATTGATTACAGAATCCACAATATAAAATAGGCTTGAACTTTGGTCTTCTCCCTAGGATGAAAAGACTTCTTGGATTACAATGATTAATTATTCGTAAGTGAGTAATGGCATCAGCATAGGGCCTGGGACCAAAGATAGAAATTCTATCAGTGCTCCCTATGAAATGATAATCCTTCCATAGATTCTGAGCAACCTCAATAATTTGATTGTTAAAATAATTTCTCCAACATTTAGCAAGAGCATAAGGATCTTTAAAGGATAAGTGAGAATTTCCTTCAAACCATTGTCCTTGGTGAGTATGACCATTGATGAGAATGAGATGCTTTGAAGGCTGGACATTCATCCAATTATCTCTTTCCCACTTTCGCAAAGTACTCCAACATCTGATGGAAACAAAAGGACTCGCAAATCTTTTAATAGTATCTTGAATAATTTGTGGAAGCTGGCTGGCTTGGCGATGGCTTGTTAATTTTAGGAACCTAATAAAGCCATATTCAAACATTTGGGAAAGCCAGTTAGGATCCTTATCATCATTTGAATCATCAGCAACAAATGAACCATCATCATAATTAATTAAGAAACCAGGAAATTGGTGTTTCTTTTCATACACTCTGAGAGTACTCCCAAAGTGTTCTTCCCAGTCCAACTAGATAAACACATTATCACCTTCATCTAGTTCATCAGGATCAGGAATAATGGCTGTAACAAATTTCTTGAAACATTTGAACCATAAGTCGAAAGACATAAACATAGCCTTGCTTCTCAGAATACGAGATTGTATATTTGAAGGCAAGTTGGCAAAAGCACTTCTTAATATAGATTGGGTCTTAAGGCTCAATCTAGCATAATCAATGCCCATGATAGTCATTTTATCCTTTGAATGGATATCCTCTTTGCCAAAGAGTTGACTAATGTAGGCTTCAAGACGAATCCTAAGAGCCTCATTTTCTGAAACAAGATTATAAGGTTGTTATAGTGGCTCATATAAGCCTCATTTTGAGTAGTAAGGTTAACAAGATGGATTTCGAGAGCTTGGAGGGTATCTTTAAATAGGGAGCGGTGGTTTCTAGTAAAAGCAGCATAGAGATTATCAAGAATAAATTTTATGGAATCTGGTAATTCACTATAGACTCCATTATGAAATTGTAAGGATCTGGATAAGACTTCCTGTAAAGCAATTACCATATCACCACTGGAATATGTCATCGTTGCCGGGAAAAACTCCTGAAGGGATGTTGATCCGCTGGGTTTTATCCTAGAAGATGCGCCTTCATGCATTTTAAAAGGTTGTCCCACTGGGAGCCTTTTGTTTTGAGAATAGTCCTATGCAAGACTTCTTGTAAAGCAATTATCATATCACTACTAGAATACGTCATCGTTGCCAGGACAAATTCCTAAAGGGATGTTAATCCGCTGGGTTTTATCCCAAAAGATGCGCCTTCATGCATTTTAAAAGGCCCTGTTGGGAGCCTTTTGTTTTGAAAATAGTCCTATGCAAGAGCTTTTCCCTTGTTTTTCCTCTCTATCGAAGGAGTCATAATAATCCACTTACTAGTGGTATAAATATAAATATTATTATTATCCCACTTATTAGTGGTATCTATCCATGCATCATTGCCTGATTCCTGCAAAGAATCATTGAGAATATTAGGGTAATTAGTAATAGTTGACATTTTGGCACAACTAGTATTACCTTTAAAATTGTCTGTGAAATATTGGCACAAATTCATCCGTGGTTCATGAACAAATATATTAGTAGGAAAATCATAAGACAAATCTAAAGCATCATTAATATCAATTTCAAGCTTTAAAGCAAATTTGAATTTTACTTTATGTCCAAAAGGATCAATAGTAATTCCATCATGTTCAACAAGAAAGGGAAACAAAGCATTTATAAATGGCAAACCAAGAATCACTTTATCAGTCATGTTTTTGACAAGAACAGAAAGAATCTTGAAACAGACATTATCATGGCAAATATGAGCATTATTTAGTTCATACTTAATCTTCATTTGAGAACCATTAGCAAAAACCAATCTTTCAGTTGATTTTTCAAAATATTTTGAAGGAATCAATCCTTCTTGGATACAATTCTTATCCGCACCAGAGTCAAACATGGCAATAACAGTGAAATGATAATCATGAGAAACAACAATTTTAACTTTTGTGAACCATTTTGGGGGAAGTATGTTATTAACAAGAGCAAGTTGAGAATTATCAGCATTACCTTTATCAGAAAGAAGAGCTTGTTGACAGGATTCATCTCCATCTTTGAGCTCATCTTGTTCATTATCAGACTTATTTTGATCAATATTTTGATTAATTTTTAACATTAACAGTTCTTGTTTAAGATTATGATTATCACTTTTAATATTTTTGAATTCATGTTTTAATTCACTTATCTCTTGTTTAACAGTATTAATTTCATGTTGAAGATCATTAACAGTTAAATCTTTGGATTTCTTTTTATTAAATCTTTCCAAAGTATCTTCAAAACTTATTGTTGATTTAGATTTTTTACTAGTTTCATCTTTTAACAAGTTTTTCTTGAACTGGTCCAAATATTCTTTTTGTAACGTAGGGTTTTCAATTTGACCTATCAATTTAACCAACAAACTTTCATTTTCTTCAACTTTAGTGAGAGTATTAATAGATTTAATAACATTGCAACATGAATCTCTACAACCAATTTTAATATTAGGAGAATCAGAAGAATCATCAGCAGAATGATAGCAAGAATCAGTGGAAGAAGAAAAATCATCTTCCAAAGAATCAGACGAATTGTTTGATTCAAGGATTTTGAATAATTCTTCTTGATCATTATCATCAATATTTAACATGTTAAACTTATTTTTTAATTTACCAGGTTTTTGTTTACAATCTTTACTAAAATGACCAGGTTTTCCACAGTTGAAACATTTACCTTTTCCTGATCTTTGGTTAACATATTTTTTAGAAACATTTTTCTTTTTAGCATACAAATTATTAAAATTAGTTCTATATTTTTTATGTTTTTTATGACTATAATGTTTTTGACTTTTATCATTTTTTTTACCCTTTTGCCGAGAAGGAGCAATTGGGGGCAAACCATATTGTTCACAAAAATTACCCATTTCATATTTAACTTTTCTTTTATTATTTAATTGGTGTTTTAACAGTTTTTCATCATTGCACATATTTATACCAAGTTTTTTAATAGTGCTTAAAATATCATTATAAGTTAAATTATCATAATCAATGGAATTATTTTTACCAATTAATTCTTGTTTTACCTTATTAGTAAAGATAGGAGGCAGACCGTCAATAAACTTTTCCTTCCAATAAGGCTTGTAACAATCTTTCCGATGCATTACTCTAGAAAGGAAAACATCTTGATACCATCTGTAATCAGACATAGTAGGACATCTCAAATTATTTAGCAAATCAAAAATTCGAGATGAAACGTTAGATGGAGTACCAACAAAATGTTTGATAATAGTATAAATCAAGATATTAACACCATCAGGAATACCTCGACCAATACGTTCATAAAAAATAGGCAAACCTTCATCATTCTTTTTAACAGCATGTTTAATAGAATCTCTGGATTCTTCTGTGAGATATGAATCCCACCATCCACGAAGAGTACCAGAAAAACCAATAGTAAGTAAATCAACAATTTCAGATTGATCAAAATCATGATTATTTTGGTAAGCAATACCAACCATAGACATATGTCCCATTTTATTAATAATTTATTGTTTAGAAAAACTGTCAATATTCCATTCATAAATTTTATTAGCAGAAACAGAAAACTGAGTTTGAAAAGGTCTTTCTTCAAACTACATATCAGGAGGAGTAGGTTTTGAATACCAATTTTTTGTAAGAAACATGGGTTTGGAATTTCCAACAAATCTTTTAATTTCTGGTAAATCATCTTCAAAAACCTTTTTAGCAAGAACAGAAGAAACAGTATCAAAATCTGTATTTTCATCAGAAACAATTTCTTTTTCATTTCTTGAAATAGTTCGAGCAGCAGGAGTACTTGTAGAAGTACCTTCAGTTTTAACATTTAAATCGCAAGCATTTTTTCAACAATTTCAAGAGTTTTGGATTGTGAAGTTTTAAACTTAAATTTGTTATCATGACTGGGTAAATTAATCAAAGGTTTCTCAGTTTTAACAGAAATAGGTTTTTCAACAGAAGCAGATTTTTCAACAGAAATAATTTTTTCAACAATTTTTTCTTCAATACAGTCACGCTGTTGACCAATAACATGCAAAGATTCATTAGTAAAATTGTTTTGTTCAATAAGACTAACAATAGGAGTTTGATCATCAGCAATTTTGAAAGGAGAAGCTTTAACATTAGTGTTGCCAATAGTTATCAAAATAGTCTCAAGAGGTGGATGACTAGACCTAACAATGGTTTTGTCGCTTTTAATAAAATTTGATTTCTTTATCACATTCAAATGATTTTTTGAAACTTCATCTTTTGAAACATAATAATTTTCAAGGAAATCAAAAAACAAAATATGTTTTTTCAATTGATGCATCTTTTCTTTCCATTTTCTTTTAACACGGTCTTTTTCGGACTGAGCAAAATTATTTTGGAAATATTTTCTTTTAGGTCTGTTTTTTGAAAGCATAAATTCATTGTATAATGAAACCATATCAATTTCAAAGTTTTCATCTAAAACAGTCAAAACTCTTAATTGGTTTACAGGATTTTCAATAGGAGGAAAATCAGAATCAGATGGACAAACAGATCCAGTATCTTCTTCTTCTTCATTAGCAGTTTTGCCATATGGAAAGGAAGGTTCAGGTTTAGTAGAATAGAAAATAGAGCTAATCTAAGATTTATCACTTGAAACACCTTTTAATTTTAAATCAGTGGATTTTTCAAAATTCTTTTGCGAAAATTCATTAAGATCTTGATCTCTTTTTGAAATAATTTCAGATCCAACAAAGGAATGCCTTCATTCGTTGATCCTCAAGGGTTGAGTATTTTGAAAACTAATTTTAACAATACCATCAAGATATTGTTGAATATTTGTGAGATCTAGCTCATCAAAAATAGGCTTAGCAATAGGGGATTCTTGTTCCAACAACCATTCAGTGGGAAGCTTGACATCTTGCATTGAATCATTTTTGGAACTTGAACTTTAGCATCAGGAGTTGAACATGTGATTAACATTGTTTTACCAGAAGGTTCTCTATGATTATTAGCACCAGGATTTAACTGAGTACCTAAAAGTCTGTAATAAATACGATAAATCAAAGCAAAAGGTTTACTACCTTCATCTATGTGATAACCAGAGGAAGCAATATTCAAAGTCAAAGCCTTAGCAATATTAGGATCATCCAAAGCAAGAGTAAGATCAGGGTAACAATTGAAATAAACAGGACCATCATACAAAGAAGCAGTAATCATACCAAGAATGCTATCTTTAAAGTTCTTAAATCTAGCATCTCGAAAACACATGAGAACAGAAGCATTGATACCCTTTCAAGTGAGTGGTTTAATAGCAACTTGAACCATACCAATATGCAAATAACTGAGTTTTTTGGCAATGAAATCATTAATATTTCTTTTAGAAAACAAGCAACATTTTTCATGAGTTTTTGAAATAGAAAATATTTGTTCAACAGTTCTTACTTTGTAAACGGGATGAAAAGTGGTTTCAGCCCAACTAGTTTTGTAAATAGTTTTCGTATCAATATAGCTTTTTAGCACCACCAATACTTAAAAAGCATGTTGTAATGGTGGTGCCATAGCTAAAAATTTTTAGTTTCATGCTACAATGCACAACCATCTATAGTATGCACTGTAGTAAAAAAGCTAAATCAAAAAAAATTATTTCATTACACTTCCACACTCTCTTTCTCCCTTGCACACTCATCATCTTTCTTGTAAAGTTGTAATTTACAACTATTTTGTGTTGGTTTAATTCCATGCCAAATTTGATTGTAATTTCTTCAATCATACTTCCCTGTATTTATGTGGGTTTTTAATTGTAAGGAATGAGTAGGGCTGTCCACGGGTCGGTCCGGGTCAGGTTTGTGCCTAACCCGCAATCGACCTAATCAAATTGGGTGAAGAAGTTCCAGACCTGCCACCATCAGCGAAAAGCCACCGATCGAGTCAGATCGGACTTAGGTGGGTGGCGGTCAGCTTTGATTTCAATTGAAATACAAAGATCAAACATTGAAGTTTAATTCTTGAAGAACAAAATAAATAGATCTACAAACCTAAAGAGAAGATCTAAAAACCCAAAGAATAGATCCACAAATCCAAAGAACAAAAACAACAATAGACAGTAATTCCACAGATAATCAAACCAAAGAGATGAAATAGAAAGATCAAACTTGAGAGATGGAGGCGAAGACGAGCTGGCAACGTTGCGGATGAAAAGTGAAGATCGACGATGAAGAGCAATGATCAACGACGACGAGGCAGAGATTGACGACGAGTAGGATCAACGAAGGGTATACATCGGCAAAAAGCAAAGATCGTCAGACTGAGAGGAAAGAGTGAGACAGTGAGTTATGAAAAACCTTTAAACCCATTTATATGGAGGTCGGGTCGGGTGGCTCAGGTATTGGAGGAAGAGACCCACACCCGATCCGCCAGAATCAGTTTTGGAAAGTAAGAACCTGCCGCCGACCGCCGGAGTATTCGGATCGAGCGATGAATGGTTTAGGTCCGATCAGTTTGGCCAGGTGGATCGATCTACAGGTTGTTTGGACAGCCCTAGGGATGAGTGTGAGAGAGTGTGAATACTCAATCTTAAAAGGATGAACAAGTGGATTTCGCAAGTGTCTCGCGAGAAGATTACCCACGAAATAGCCACGTGTAGAGCACATGACTAGAAGGAGAAGAGTCATGCCAGCCTAGAGGATTTCGCGAGTATTTCGCAAGACTTCGCAAGTGTCTCGCAGGTAAGGCCTTCCTGCGAAATACTCGCAAAACGTTCTGTTTGGCAAAATGTCATGTTTTGTTTTACCAAGTCTTTACCCACACTATATATACCCTCATTGCCCACATATTGTAACGAGTGCGTTTTAGAAAAAAGACCCTAGAAAATACACTTGAGAGTTAGAGATTGTTATATCCACAATCATCTACACATTTTCTTGTGATTTTCCTCTACTCCTACCTCTCCATCTCTAAATCCTTGAGAGGTTGATAGCCCAAACACTTACCACACCCAATCTAAGTGTTAAGTGAGATTTTGGTGTTGCTAGGAAGCATTGGAAGGAGCCATTCATTTACGGATGCAATCGGGCTGAATTGCGAAATCCAAGAAAGCTAAAGAAGACAAGGTTCCAAGAAGCCAGTTGGTAGCAAAAGCTTGGAGGGCTCAAGTACATTGGGTAGACTAGGCTTGAAGGGTCTTTTGTTATTCATGTACTCCAACTTTATTTTCTAGTGGATCGATTTCGACTTGAAGGGTCACAGAAAGGTTTTTGCCGAGTTCTTCGGTTTCCTCTTCGATAACACATCTCGATGTTATTTTGTGTTTGCATCTCTCTTCCCTACTCTTTAAGCTTTTCTTTTATTGTTGATAATGGATGAATATGGCTTAAGGTAGTGTTATCGGTTGTTTGTGCTCGTTTACTCTTATTCCACACTTAGTTTAAGTTAGAGTAAACGCAATCTAGCCGTATTTTTTATGGGGGGTCTAAACAAGCCCTTGTGTTTTCACACAAATCCGAGCTTTCATTTCTTTTCTTTTTTTCTTTTTCTTTTTTCTCTTTCACGCTGTTTTCTTCTTCTTTGTTTTTTTGTTTTTTTGTTTTTTTGGCCTCTTTCTCCCTTTCACATTATTTTGATGACTCTCAGCTCTCTTCAGTTTTAGATTTGTATGTTGGGTTGTTTTATGGGTTTTGCAAATTGGAATTTTGTGATTTTTTTTTTTTTTTTTGCAAATTTGTGTGTTAGTGTGTTCAAATCTGAAGAAAAATAGAAGGCCAAACTCACTGCAATAGTGGTTGTGATGGTTGTTTATTGTAGTAGATATATTATTTTATTGTGTTAAAAGCTAAAATAAAACCACTAATGTTGGGTGTTTTGTAAAGTGAGAAAGTAAAATAGATAAAGTAGCTTTTTGTGGTGCCAAATAGCTAGATTTATAGCTCCACCAATATGGATGCTCTAATGGGTCTAAAGGTTTCTATTGATAAGAAGGTAAAAGCAGAAACAAATGAATATTACATATTAACATCTAATAAGGGTTTTGTAAGGATACATATTATCATTTATATTATCAAATAGGACCTCAATATATATTATCATTTACTTTACCTATCAAGAAAATAAGAAGCATATGTTCTTTAATTTTACCTTTGATATCCTACAATTATAACAAGTTTAAGAGATAAAACCAAATGGAATTGATGACCGATGATCTAGAAAATTGAGTTTAAGACCATATTATATGCACATGAAAGGCAGACTAGAGATTCAGAGGGCTTTCTTTTGGGACTACATCAACATAATTCATAAGAAATAGGGGAGTGGTCCCTAACTTAGTGATTTTGAATGTGGGAATTTCTTTGTTAAAAATTATTTAGCAAATTTTCTTTGTTAAAAATAATAATGGTAACTAAAAACTGCATTAGATGGTTTAAGACTTTTAGTGGCAAGCCTAGTTGTGTGGGCTTTTGACTAATTAGGGAATTAATGTGATTTCAAGCATAAGCCTTAGAGAATCAAGAGAAGGCTCTCTCTCTCTCTCTCTCTCTCTCTCTCTCTCTCTCTCTCTCTCTCTCTCTCTCTCTCTCTCTCTCTCCCTGTTTGTGTGTGTCTCTTTCTCATTCACACTTTTTGCAGCAAATTCAAGAGATAATTCAATGCTGAGCTTTAGATCTTGGAGGCGACGTTGAGTAGAGTTCCAAATATGTACAACATACCATATGTTTTGGGCTTTAAATTTGAATGTTGTTGTTTGTATCTAGGATATGTGATTCCTTAAATATCTGTAACAAACATGACAATCTTTTTAGTTTGTACAGATTTTCATTATTGTTGTTGTAATGGGTAGTATAGTCCCCAATTTATGTTATGGGTATAATAAAAAGAATCCACAAGCACGAAGGCAAGCCATCTCAAAGGAGTGAAATCCTAGGGGCCCTTGCAATACCATCTATAGTGGTGTGCATTAGTGCATCTCTACAGAATTTCTAGCTTGGTATAGAATATAATTAAACAGGAGGGACAACAGAAAGAAAATAAAATGTACAAGATGGGATATGCTCAATAGGAACAAGAAAGACACTACCTACATGTGCCAGTCAGGTGAAAAGAAGGGTTCTAACGAAGCCAATGTGTCCAAGGTGCAAATTAAATAAGGATGACACAGTGCATGTATTGTCGAGCTGTGAGGAGACACAAAGAATTTGGT